>NC_039290.1:11190218-11285218 GCF_003368295.1 Carassius auratus
TGATTATTTTTATTATTATTATTTATTTTTATTATTTATTTATTTTTTTTCCAACGTCTCGGGGGCTTTTGGGCCCTTAACGTGCTTAAAAAGTCTTGAAAATTGGCACACAGATTGGAACCTGCGCCATTAGGCCGGGCAGAGACTGATACACGGGCGTGGCACAGGGGCTCTACAGCGCCCCCCTGGGAATATGGAGGCCATATATCATACATTCTTGCTCGTAGACGAATGAAAACTCGTACACATATAAATCTCATCAATCCAAACAACTTTTGTATTGCATATCATAGGCTCCGCCCAACAGGAATTGGCTATTTAGGGTTTAGTATTCAAATTTTTCCTCAAAGTTGTGGGGCTTTTGGGTCCTTAACATACTCAAAAACTCTTGAAAATTCGCGCACACTTTGGAATCTGTGGCCTTTAGGAGCCTGCAGAGGCTGGGACCCGGCGTGGCACAGGGGCTCTACGGCGCCCCCTGGAACACAGTCAGAAATGTTGATGTATAGCTCACACATACTTTGCACATATTCATATGAAACTCAGTACACATATAGATCTCATCGTGCCGAACAACTTTCGTATTGCATGTCATAGGCTCCACCCAACAGGAAGTCAGCTATTTAGAGTTATGTAAAAAGCGCATGCTCTGGAATTTGAAATACTTGTCATAGGTTTTTTTCTCGATTGCCGCCAAACTCGGTCAACATGATCTCAAGACACTGGGGATGAAAAATTGCCAGGGGATTTTTGATATCTCGAACGGTTTGCTCGTGGTGAGGCGTTGAAATTATGGCAAGAAATTAGAAACAGGAAGTGTCTAATACCATCCACATACATTTCCTGATTTTAATCAAACTTCATCAGATTATTCGTTGTATGATGTCGATCGCATATATGTGACTATTAGGAGTCAAAGTTATAGCGCCACCAACTGGCAGAAGGAAGTGTGTCATTTTCAAAATGATTTGAATTCAGCATCTTATTATTACTCGATTTGCTTCAAACTTCATCAGAAATAATGCTAAAACACAGCCGATATAAATCTGCAAGGGGGATATTGATATCTAAAAAATTGTTGCCGTGGCAACATGTCAAACTGGAATACTTCTCAGGTGATTTTGAGGCAAATAACATACTTAGAATTTCACAAAACTCTGAACACACATCAGTATTTCTGATAGGAACTTAAATTGTGAATGGATTTTGGATAGCTTGAATGGTTTTGCCGTGGTGATTTTTTTAAATGACCTTACAAAGGGAATCATTATTGTATTTTTAAATTGCAGCTTCCAAACACGTCAAAGAATTTTTTCATACAGATGAAAAAGTCATTCTGAGGAAATATGCATAGTTTCACGACTTTACAACACTGTATGGATAACAGAAAATTAAAAAACTGTCAGACATCTCATCTCACGCTGTCCCTCTGTTTGAGTATATGTGCTTAGACTTCCATTGTCTGAGAGAAATAGCGCCCCTACAGGTTCAATTCCCGAACTTTTTACTTTCACTTTTAAATCGGTTAAAAATACAAACAAATACTTAGATTTAATTCACACTGACAAGCTAAACCAACATATCTGATTATTACCGGTTCAGGGCTCATGGATAAATTATTTCTGGCCAGAGATATGTGAGAAATAGGAGAGATTAATCACCGCTGTGATCACGAGCGTCTGGAGTAAAGAGCTCAGAGAAAACGAATTTATTCCTGTTTTAAAGCTTTTAAAAATAAATTATTACAGCGATATCACACAATCAACCAATTAGAACACACCAAGAGCTAAATTAAGATGTTTTTGAACTGTTTGTGTGAAAATGAAATATTTGTGGCTGCCTATCTGAAATCACCGCCTCCGATCAGCGCGTACAGTGTCCAGCTCAAAACAAACGAATTTATTCTTGTTTAAGAGCTTTTTTAAATAAAATATTACCACAAATGCACACAATAAACCCATTGTAACACAACAAGAGCTAAATGCAGGTGTTTGTGACCTGTTTAAGTGTGCAAGACTATTTGAAAGTGCGACTGGCAGAATAACATGTATCTCTGGAGCTGCAGGATTCTGCCTTTCGTCGTACGAACGAACACATCACGGACAAGATTATTTCAAAATACATAATAGCTTGGCGAATATAAACGAAAACAGCCACGTGAACATAAACTGGATCTACTGGATTTGAATATTAAAGTGACCACATTTACCACTTGTTTCTGTCTTCAATTTTAATCTATATAAAAAAGGAAACTCATTCGACTTGGCTGCTTTTTTAATGTGTGCGTATTTATTTATTTACCTTTTTATACATTTTGTATAATTTCATAGTTTGTGTATTACAATTATAAAAACAAAAATAAAATTAGCCACTCACATAGAAATAGCTTAGGCCTTAACCTTTTTCTGACAGTTTTAGGGATTTTTAAAAATCCTAAAAAAACCTTATTTGTGCTGCAAATAATAATTTCAAACTCATTTGATACTGACCTATGACATCCTGTGACATTATATTTATTTTAATTTACATAATCTCATGGATGTAACAGTAAATCTGTTCAGCTCACAGATCAAGACTAAGCTGTAATGCAAGCAGAACTTTCACAAATGCTTATGAGTCATTTAAGGATTTGATAACAATGTAAAATAATGTCTAATTTGTTAACATTAGCAAATTCATTGATAACACTTTATAATAACTGCACTCATTATTAAATAGTCAGTTCATGCTTTATAAAGCCTTGTCCCAATATCGATAGTCAGTAGTAAGCAGTTTATAAATACAGCTATAAATAGCTTGTCCTTGGTTTATAAGCACATTTATTAAAAATGAGAGTAAGTTATCTTCCTATGAAAAATAAAAGATAAAAATAAACAAACAACAACACAGATTGATACAGAACTCAGAAATTTTATTGTGGATTTATGATAAAGCCTGCAAATGAATTCATACTCCTACTCATACTACTCCATACTCCTTTTTCAACATTATGCCTATATACTGAGATGTTAAATTGTGAATGGGTTTAGGATAGCTTAAATGGTGTTGCCATAGAGATTTATTAAAGTAACATAAAAAAATACAATAGTTATTTTACTATATCTTTACAATTTTTCATTCTAAATCTTCATAATTTTTTATATAAGTAGAAGTCCTCATTTGAAGGAAGCACAGTAAGTTTCATAGCTTTATCACTTTCAAGAGCCAGCATAAAATTTAAACTATCATAACTTATAAATCAAGCTTGCAATTCTTAGTACCTATAATGGCCACCAGAGGGAGCTATAGGATTACTTTTAAATAATTATTGTAGAAACGAGTATGATTTAAATCATTTATAGAAATCTTTCAAAAAAAAAAATGAATTGTATATATTTTACTGATAAAATGACCCTCACTTAATTAGAATAACAAGCTGAAGTATTTTGAACTGTATATTAAGAATAATTCTTTATAGGCTTTATGGACAGATAACGTTTTGAGTGACTCTTGAAGGTTCAGCACCACATCCTCTTTTACCACTGTTTAAAGAATTAATCTTACAGAATAGGTGTGAATGAATTTTGGATAGCTTGAATGGTTTTGCCGTGATGATTTTTTGAAATAATAGTAAAAAAGGAACCAGTAAATGTCTTTTTATTTTTTTAAAGTGCAGCTTCTAAACACTTAAAAAAAAAAAAATGTACACATAGAAGACCAGTCATTCTGAGGCATATTTCCTCAGAATGACTGGTCTCATGACCATAGTTTCATGACTATACAACACTGTATGGATGATAGAAAATTAAAAAAACTATCATACATCTGATGTCACTCAGTCCCACTGTCACTGTGGGTAATGTGTGTGTGTGTGTGTGTGTGTGTGTGTGTTAAGTGAATTAGGTGTGAAACTATCAGGGTGCATTTAGTCTCCAGCGCCAACATTTTACAGAACTGCCACTTTCCTGGAGTCTCCAGAATTACTCGGTGTCAGGCTCTGAGAGATTCCAAAAAATGATTTAATTAGAATACCATGAAGTATTGTGAAATACTATATATTAAGTCTTTATATATAGGCTTTATGAACAGATTAGAGTGACTCGTGAAGGACCAGCACCACCTCCTCTTGTTCGATGGTTTGAGGAATATATCTTCCAGAATCCAGGATTAAGATTTAGGAGCTCATTTTTATTCCACCTCCTTTCCTGAAAGTCTGTCTTGCAGAATTAACTAAAAATTAATCTTCACATTAATTACTAATTATTTTGCAATTCTTTTTGTCAGTTCTTCTTGAAATGCTTTTTTCTTCTTCTTTTCTGACCTCATGACCCAGTCAGTATTTTTTGTACAATGGTCAAGTCTTAACTTATCCATTTCTGTATTGCATTTGTGTTTGATATTTCTCATGGGTATTTCATAATTTTCGACCTTACAGTTTGAGTTAAAAGTCTATTTTAGCGCATTTCATCTGTAAAAGAAAACATGCCTAATAATTCTGCACACATGAATATAAGGAGTTTTTCTCTTCCAGCTTTCCTGGACTATTGTATAGCACTCATAAATGATTAAATAAATAAAAAATGGTAGTTATTAAGATTTATATGGTTAGGAATTGGTAAAATGAGCTTGGAAAAAAATCACAATAAAACAATGTTTTAATGTTTAAGTTTGGAATATTAACTGACGTGAATGAATGCTATATAAATATTGTTCATGTTAACATAATGTTTATGAATGGAATCTTATTGTAAAGTGTTACTAAAGTTATACATATATATTGTTCTGTGAATGTGATTTTAAAGTCTAGATGATTTGGATTAACCCTTTAACTGCCATATCCTTTAAAACCTCACTGCCAGAGGGATATTGTGAATGCATGTGCCCGCTGGGCACAGTTTACCTGATGCCACCGGGGTGGCGATGGCACTGGTGGCTTGAGCCCGCCATCGCTGCTTGCAGCTATATTTATTATTTATTCCTCTAATTTTTTTCCAAGGTTTCGGGGGCTTTTGGGGTCCTTAACATGCTTAAAAAGTCTTGAAAATTGGCACACACATTGGAACCTGCGGCCATTAGGGCCGGGCAGAGACTGATACACGGGCGTGGCACAGGGGCTCTACAGCGCCCCCTGGAATACTGAGGGCCATATATCATACATACTTGCACGTAGACACACGAAACTCGGTACACATGTAGATCTCATCAAACCAAACAACTTTCGTACTGCATGTCATAGGCTCCGCCCAACAGGAAGTTGGATATTTAGGGTTTAGTATTCATATTTTTCGTCAAAGTTGTGGGGGCTTTTGGGGTCCTTAACATACTCAAAAACTCTTGAAAATTTGCGCCCACTTTGGAATCTGTGGCCTTTAGGAGCCTGCAGAGGCTGGGACCCGGGCGTGGCACAGGGGCTCTACAGCGCCCCCTGGATCACAGTCAGAAATGTTGATGTATAGCTCATACATACTTGCACATATTCATATGAAACTCAGTACACATATAGATCTTATCGTGCCGAACAACTTTCATATTGCATGTCATAGGCTCCGCCCATCAGGAAGTCAGCTATTTAGAGTTATGTAAAAAGCGCATGCTCTGGAATTTGAAATACTTGTCATAGGTTTTTTTGCCGATTGCCACCAAATTCGGTCAACATGATCTCAAGACATTGGGGATGAAAAATTGCCAGGAGATTTTTGATATCTCGAACGGTTTGCTCGTGGTGAGGTGTTGAAATTATGGCGAGAAATGAGAAACAGGAAGTGTCTAATACCATCCACATACATTTCCTGATTTTAATCAAACTTCATCAGATTATTCGTTGTATGATGTCGATCGCATATATGTGACTATTAGGAGTCAAAGTTATAGCGCCACCAACTGGCAGCAGGAAGTGTGTCATTTTCAAAATGCTTTGAATTCAGCATCTTATTTTTACTCGATTTGCTTCAAACTTCATCAGAATAATGTTAAAACACAGCCGATATAAATCTGCTGGGGGGATATTGATATCTAAAAATATTGTTGCCGTGGCAACATGTCAAACTGCAATACTTCTCAGGTGATTTTGAGGCTTATAACATGCTTAGAATTTCATCAAACTCAGAACACATATCAGTATTTATGATAACTAGACACTGGCAAAAGTTCATAAGAGGGCGTGGAAGAGGCACTCTATAGCGCCACCTTTTGTCAAAAGTGGGGGGGTTAGTTTTAGCTACAGACACCAAACTCGGTACAAAAATTGTTCTCATCAAGACGGACAACTTTCTAATTCACAGTCATTAGCTACGATCAACAGGAAGTCAGCTATTTTGATTTGAATGTGGATTTTTTTTTACATTTAACTGTGAATTAATGCATACTGCTCAGAGGAGAGTAACACTATACACACCAAACTTTGTCTACATGATGCCAAAACATTTTAAACAACTTAAATTGCCAATGGATTTTGGATAGCTTGAACGGTTTTGTAGTGGTGATTTTTTTAAATGACAGTAAAAATGGAATTATTAATTTTCCTGCATTTTTAAATTCCAAACACTTCAAAACCTTTTTTCTTACAGAAAAAAAGTCATTCTGAGTAAATATGGATAGTTTCACGACTTTACAACACTGTATGGATAACAGAAAATTAAAAAACTGTCAGACATCTCATCTCACTCTGTCCCTCTGTTTGAGTGTGTGTGCTTAGACTTTCATTGTCTGAGAGAAATTGCGCCCCTACAGGTGCAATTACCGGAGTTTTAGTTTCTCTTTTAAATCGGTTAAAATACAAATAAATACTTGGATTTAATTCACAATGACAAGCTAAACCAACATATATGATTATTATCAGGTCAGGGCTCATTAATAATTGATGTGTGGTCAGTGATACGTGAGAAACACGAGAGATGAATCACCGCCCTGAGCAGGAGCGTGTGGAATGACGAGCTCAGAAAAAAACAAGTTTATTCTTGTTTTATAGCTATTAAAAATAAAGCATTGCAGCGATATCACACAATTCAGCAATTAGAACACACCAAGAGCTAAATTAAGATGTTTTTGAACTGTTTGTTTTAAAATGAAATATTTGCGGCTGCCTATCTGAAATCACTGCCTCTGATCAGCGCGTACAGTGTCACAAGTTCAAAACTAACGAATTTATTCTTGTTTAAGAGCTTTTTAAAATAAAATATTGCCATAAATGAACCCAATACACCCATTATAACAATACAAGAACTAAATGCAGGTGTTTGTGACCCGTTTAAGTGTGCAAGACTGAAAGCGCGACTGGCAGAATAACATCCCTGCTGAAAAAAACAATAGAAACCATTACAGAATTTGTAATGGTTTTAATGGTTCTTATTGGAATTCTAATGGTTTTAATGGACACTGTAATGGTCTCTGTGGGTCTCTATTGGTAATTTGCTTTCTTCTATTGGTGGCGTGTATTGTCTATTGGATACCATTAAGGACCAATAGAACACCTTTAGAAACTTCTAGTGGTATCTACTGGACACCAGTAGAAACCATTATGACTCCAATAAATTTAGTGGTTTCTTTGGAAAACTGTAATGGTCTTAGTGGGTAGGCTACTGCTGAAAAAAAATGAACACACAAACAATAGAAACTATTACAAAATTTGTAATGGTTTTAATGGTTATAATGGGAATTATGTTGGTTGTAATGGTCACAGTAATGGTCCCTGTGGGTCTCTATTGGTAAATTGCTTTTTTCTATTGGTGGTATGTATTGTCTTGGATTGCCACCATACGTCATTTGGAAAGGTTATTTTTAATTCATTTAATTTTTTTTTTTTTTTTTTTTTTTTTTTTAAATCAACTCGACTCATCATGGCCTTCAAAATTGACTTGAAAAGTTGGTCTTTGTTTTGTCTGTCGGATTTGGTCCAAATTTAGCCCAAAAATAGATGTGAAATAACAGTGAAATTCTGCGTGACTTCCACGTGCTGTAATGTGCGCGCGCGCAGAACTGGAGCGGAGGACGTCACCATGGAAACGAGGCGGCAGCCCAACCGTCAAGCAGCTGATCGCTGACACTCAATGTGGTTTCACTTTTTTTTTTAGGTAAGTTTAGTCTATTAAATTACACAAATAGTACATTAAAGTGTTCCTGACACTTTATTTCATGTAAATTATACGCTTTCGTTTAATATTTACTTTATAGAAATGGTTTAGCGTCGTCAGAAAAAGTCCGTTAGCATCTCAAAGGTAAGGCTAAATACAAGAGGTAACGATAGACATAAGCTCTTGTTTATTAAGTTTGGGCTTTTAATGTCATCTTGTGTGTAGATGAGCTCTCTCTCTCTCTCTCTCTCTCTCTCTCTCTCTCTCTCTCTCTCCATATATATCAATGGATGAATGGAAGTAACTTAACCGAATTAATTTAACCCTAAAAGTATCCACTGTTTAATCCTAAAATGTGCACTAACGTAACCGGATAACGTTACATCACTTACATAGAGCGTGAAAATGGACTGAAACCTTCAGGTTTTGATCTTTCATGGTAAACAAATAAATACAAACTTGTTCTGTGATTTCAGAAGTGCCAGAAAAAAACCTCTGACGCAGGAGAAGTTCCTGATTTTAACATTTCTGAAGGGGGCTGCTGACAGAGAGGATGAAAACACACATTTTGATGTCCACGCTGTAGGAGCATTACTAAATAAGTAAAACTAAAATATATATATATTTATTGTAAATGATTATATAAATTATATATTCTGTGAATTATTATTTTTCTTTTCTGCATTTCACCTCTGCTATAGTATATGCCTTATACCTGGCATTGTATCATAAATATTGTTGTCTCTGTAACAGTATGCTTATGTTCCTAGGTTCTTCCATGCTGATGGCTGTGCTCTAGAGTCATATCAACTGTCGAAGAACATTTTTAGACATTATGAACCATGAATAGTAAGCAATTCGTCAAACATACACCATTCAAAAATGTAAGGGTCAGATTTGTCATGTATTTCAAAGACATATTTTATGCTCACCACTGCTGCATTTATTTGATTAAAATACAGTTAAATTGTGAAATTAACATTTTTTTAATAACTATTTTCTATTTAAGTTCGTTTTAATAAGTGATCAAAGCTGAATTTTCAGCATCAGTCTCCAGTGTCACACAATCCTTCAGAAATCATGCTTTGTGAAAACAAGAATAAAATTGTACAAAATATTTACATGTAAAGCAGTTATTTGAAATTGTACTAATATTTCACAACATTACCATTTTTATTTATGATCAAATAAATGCAGTTTTCTTAGTGTACATGAGACTTATTTCAGAAACATAAAAAGATCTCTATCTCCAAGCTACACACTCTCACACCAAAGTGACTGTTAAAAATCATTCAAACTTTGTGTCAGTACATCATAAATAGGAAAAGGCATCAGATCACCGTCTGTGATTTGTTGTTTCGTGCCGCATCCAGTGTAGAGAACATCACTGATTATAAAAGGCTCTGTTGTATTTTGTTGTGCTGTCCAGTGACGACACAGTGTTAGAACTCTTGTTAAATATCATTACATATGATGTATGTATGATGCCATTCAGCACTGATAGATCTTTTCTATTTCAGAGACTGAAAATCATTGATAAAGCACAAGGTTACTGTAACATATTTAAACAATATTAATAAGAATTAATAAAAATGCATCTGTGACTTAATATTGCTTCTTATTTTTCAGTGGAAAGTTCTCATTAAACACATAGCTTTCTTCTCATCTTTGTGCATTTTCAAACGTTGTGCATATTTCTGAATCATTTTTTTTTTTTTACTTCATAATATTGGTTGTCTTCTCTTGTTTCAGAGTTTAGCTCCAACCCCAGTTAAGCAGACCTGAGCAGCTGATCAAGGATCAGCAGAAACTCTGCAGAACGGTGGTCCTCCAGCCCAGGACTGGACACCAGTGTTGTAAGTCATTCTCCCTCTTTATAGTGCATGTTCAGGACATATTGCAGGAGATCTCAACATTGTCTCTTAAGGTCCACTTACATGCAGAGTTTTGCTCCAACCTGCAGTGCACCTGAACACATTAATCGAGGTCTAACTATTAGTGTTGTCACAGTACCAATTTCAGTACCAAAGCAAAACACAAAAACATGCTAATTATTATTTTTTTAAATTATTATTATTAGCCGCACTTATGCTAACAATTAACTACTCTAATAACAGTGTTCATTTCAATCCGACATTCAAATTACAGTTATATATATATATATATATATATATCCTGATAAATACAGGTGCTGGTCATATAATTAAAATATCATCAAAAAGTTGATTTCACTAATTCCATTCAAAAAGTGAAACTTGTATATTATATTCATTCATTACACACAGACTGATATATTCCAAATCTTTATTTCTTTTAATTTTGATGTTTATAACTGACAACTAAGGAAAATCCCAAATTCAGTATCCCAGAAAATTTGAATATTGTGAAAAGGTTCAATATTGAAGAGACCTGTTGCCACACTCTAATCAGCTAATTAACTCAAAACATCTGCAAAGCCTTTAAATGGTCTCTCAGTCTCGTTCTGTAGGACACACAATCATGGGGAAGACTGCTGACTTGACCGTTGTCCAAAAGACGACCATTGACACTTTGCACAAGGAGGGCAAGACACAAAAGGTCATTGCAAAAGAGGCTGGCTGTTCACAGAGCTCTGTGTCCAAGCACATTAATAGAGAGGAGAAAGGAAGGAAAAGATGTAGTAGAAAATAAGTGTAGAAGCAATAGGGATAACTGCACCCTGGAGAGGATTGTGAAATAAAACCCATTCAAAAATGTGGGGGAGATTCACAAAGAGTGGACTGCAGCTGGAGTCAGTGCTTCAAGAACCACTACACACAGACGTATGCAAGACATGGGTTTCAGCTTCGCATTCCTTGTGTCAAGACACTCTTGAACAACAGACAGAACCAGAAGTGTCTCGCTTCAGAAAGGACTGTACTGCTGCTGAGTAGTGATATATCAGACCCAAGAATGCAGAAGAGCTGAAGGCCACTATCAGAGCAGCCTGGGCTCTCATAACACCTGAGCAGTGCCACAGACTGATCGACTCCATGCCACGCCACATTGCTGCAGTCATTCAGGGGAAAGGAGCCTTAACTAAGTATTGAGTGCTGTACATACTCATACTTTTCATGTTCATACTTTTCAGCAGGCCAAGATTTCTAAAAATCCTTTCTTTGTATTGGTCTTAAGTTATACTCTAATTTTCTAAGATAATGAATTTGGGATTTTCCTTAGTTGTCAGATATAAATAAATATATCAGTCTGTGTGTAATGAATGAATATAATATACAAGTTTCACTTTTTGAATTGAAATTATGATATTCTAATTATATGACAAGCACCTGTATACACAGAATGACTAATTGAACTGCTTTTATAGTTTTAATAATTAATTTATTTGTAATGAATAAAGGGATTTTACATTTGATTATTAGTTTTTCTTACTTGAATGCTTTTGTTCGGATGTAAAATAAAAAAGTGAATTATTATTAAGAAAAGAACTGCAGGAAAAGATGCAATGTTGCTCAGTGATTTTGGTTTGGAACCTTTAGAAAATAGAAAAGAGTTGACTTTGCCAACTCTTTCAACTTCAAACGGGTGTAGCTCAGTCTTTTTTATATATATATATATATATATATACAGTTATACATCATTTTGAAGCACTTTTTAATCAGGAAAAAAAACCTCAACTGATTTTTGCTCATTGTGACTAACTTTGCCAGCACAGGTCACATATGCTACTTAATTTCCACTTGAGATTGGTCAGATTTAAAGTCTGAGATTAGTCCATCAGTTCTTGAATTTCAATTTTTGTTTATGTGTGTGTGTGTGTGTGTGTGTGTGTGTGTGTGTGTGTGCGTGCGTATGTGTGTGTGTGTTCAAAACAAGAGTGTCTGTCTCAGAAGCTGAAGAAAAAAGGCCACACCTTATAGGAAATAAACGCCTCCTAAGTGTACGGAAATACCTGGCTGAGGAGATCAGTGACATAAACCAGATAAAACTGTCAGTGGTAAGTGTTTACATATCCATATCCGAATGGAATTGCTACAACCTCTTATCTAATATGACTCGAAGTGAATAGAGACTATGTACCATAAAAAGTAGATAATGTAATTATTCAAGCCTATTTGTGAAACTGGACCACAAAACCAGTTACAAGAGTAATTGTTTTTATTTAATTTTTTAGATTTTTATTTCAATAATAATACTAAATAAGTTTTCCATTGATGTATGGTTTGTTAGGAGGACAATATTTGTCTGAGATACAACTATTTGAAAATCTGGAATCTGATGGTGCTAAAAAATCTAAATATTGTGAAAAATATTTCAAATCCAGAGCAAAGCATTTTATTAATAAAAAATTAAGTTGATACATTTATGGTAGCGAATTTACAAAATATATTCATGGAACATTTTCTTTTTTTTTAATCCTAATGATTTTAGGCATGAAAGAAAAATCAATAACTTTTTTGAGACTGCCATATAAATATATGTATGGATAATCTCACATACTGGTAATGTGGTACATTGTCCTAATGAATTGCCCTTTTTTCTTTCTTTTTTTTTTTTTGCAGGTCTGAGACAGCTACAAGCCACAAAAACAGTTCATAGTTCCTGCATTTCTATAATGCATTAATGAATAACAATAATTAAAATAAAATGTAATGTCAAGGTTTTGTGTTAATTCCAGCAATGTTGAGTATTCTGTGAATAATTTTGATTTTAGGTGCATATTCTTAATTCTTTGCAAAACAACCTGAACTGTTTGCTATTGAAAGGTTGGTATGAAGTTTAAATAAATAAAAACATTATATTCTTGACAATACCTGTGTACAGTTTGTATTAATAATTTAAATTATTTACTTATATTAATTAATGGCCTAATTACCAGCTATCAGTTAAACATTCAAATCAGAACCAATATAAAACTGCAACGAAAACTATTAAATATATGCAAATAAAGACCAGTACAAACTTGCAATGGAACCATCAGAACCATTACAAAACCAACGGAAACCATTAAATTTGTTTTAATAAAGACCAATACAAACTTGTAATGGAACCATCAGAACCATTACAAAACCAACAGAAACCATTAAATTTGTTTTAATAAAGACCAATACAAACTTGTAATGGAACCATCAGAACCATTACAAAACCAACAGAAACCATTAAATTTGTTTTAATAAAGACCAATACAGACTTGTAATGGAACCATCAGAACCATTACAAAACCAACAGAAACCATTAAATTTGTTTTAATAAAGACCAATACAAACTTGTAATGGAACCATTACAAAACCAACAGAAACCATTAAATTTGTTTTAATAAAGACCAATACAAACTTGTAATGGAACCATCAGAACCATTACAAAACCAACAGAAACCATTGAATTTGTTTTAATAAAGACCAATACAAACTTGTAATGGAACCATTACAAAACCAACAGAAACCATTAAATTTGTTTTAATAAAGACCAATACAAACTTGTAATGGAACCATCAGAACCATTACAAAACCAACAGAAACCATTGAATTTGTTTTAATAAAGACCAATACAAACTTGTAATGGAACCATCAGAACCATTACAAAACCAACAGAAACCATTAAATTTGTTTTAATAAAGACCAATACAAACTTGTAATGGAACCATTACAAAACCAACAGAAACCATTAAATTTGTTTTAATAAAGACCAATACAAACTTTTAATGGAACCATCAGAACCATTACAAAACCAACAGAAACCATTACATTTGTTTTAATAAAGACCAATACAAACTTGTAATGGAACCATCAGAACCATTACAAAACCAACAGAAACCATTAAATTTGTTTTAATAAAGACCAATACAAACTTGTAATGGAACCATCAGAACCAATACAAAACTGTGATGGAAACCATTATGTGCAAATCGTGACCAATACAAACTTGTAATGGAAACCAATACAAACCAATAAATCCTAATGGAATATGCCCAAAACACACTACGTAATGGAAACCATTTGGTAATGGTTTTAATGGTTAATTGCTGATGGTTTGTAATGGTTTTGTAATGGAAACCATTAGAATTTCTGTAATGGTTTCTATTGTTTTTTTCAGCAGGGATATATCTCTTGAGCTGCAGGATTCTGCCTTTCGTCGTAAGAACGAACACATCATGGACAAGATTATTTCAAAATACATAATAGCTTGGCTAATATTAACGAAAACAGCAACATGAACATAAACTGTTGAGAAATAAATCTGAAGTGGATCTACTGGATTTTAATATTAAGTGACCGCATATACCAGCTGCTTCTGTCTTCAATTTTAATCTATATAAAAAAGGAAACTCATTCATCTATTATTAAATATTAACAGGTTTTATTCAAGCTGTTTAGAATGATTGCTGTAAGCTATTTTTTTTTTAAATGTAAATCCCCCCCAAAAATATAATAAATAAAAAACATTGGAAAACAATAAATGTTGTACTTTTTTATACATTTTGTATAATTTCATAGTTCATGCATTATAGTTATAAAAACAAATACATTTTGCCAAATACATAGTAATTTTAGGCCTTATCCTTTTCTGACAGTTTTAGGGATTTTTAAAAATCCTAAAAAACCTTATTTGTGCTGCAAATAATAATTTAAAACTCAAAAAGTAAATAGTCAGTTCATGCTTTAAAGTCCCAATATTAATAGTCAGTAGTAAGCAGTTTATAAATACAGCTATAAAAAGCTTGTTCTTGGTTTATAAGCACATTTATTAAAAAGGAGAGTAAAGGGTCAGTTATCTTCCTATGAAAAATAAAAAAATAAAAATAAACAAACAACAACACAGATTGATACAGAACTCAGAAATTTTATTGTGGATATATGATAAAATCAGCCTGTAAATTAATTCATACTCATCCAAGAAGACACAAGAAGTTCACACCAAACTTTTTTAACATGAAGCCAATATATTGAAGATGTTAAATTGCGAATGGGTTTAGGATACCTTAAATGGTGTGGCCATAGCGAATTATTAAAGTAACAAAAAAAAAAAATACAACAGTTATTTTACTATATCTTTAAAATTTTTCATTCCAACTCTTCATAATTTTTTATATACGTAGAAGTCATCATTTGAAGGAAGCACAGTAAGTTTCATAGCTTTATTATTTTCAAGAGCCAGCATAAAATTTAAACTATCATAATTTATAAATCAAGCTTGCAATTCTTAGTACCAATAATGGCCACCAGATGGAGCTATAGGATTACTTTTAAATAATTATTGTAGAAACAAGTATGATTTAAATCATTTATAGAAATCTTTCAAAGAAAAATAATATGAATTTTATGTATTTTACTGATAAAATTACCCTCACTTAATTAGAATAACAAGCTGAAGTATTGTGAACTGTATATTAAGAATTATTCTTTATAGGCTTTATGGACAGATACGTTTTGAGTTACTCTTGAAGGTTCAGCACCACATCCTCTTTTACCACTGTTTAAAGAATTAATCTTACAGAACAGATGCGAATGAATTTTGGATAGCTTGAATGGTTTTGTCGTGGTGATTTTTTGAAATAGCAGTGAAAAAGTAACCAGTTAATGTCTTTTATTTTTTTAAAGTGCAGCTTCTAAACACTTCAAAAAAATGTACACATAGAAGACAAGTCATTCTGAGGAAATATGCATAGTTTCATGACTATACAACGCTATATGGATGATAGAAAATTAAAAAACTATCATACATCTGATGTCACTCTGTCCCTCTGTCACTGTGGGTAATGTGTGTGTGTGTGTTAAGTGAATTAGGTGTGAAACTATCAGGGAGCATTTAGTCTCCAGCGCCAACATTTTACAGAACTGCCACTTTCCTGGAGTCTCCAGAATTACTCGGTGTCAGGTTCTGAGAGATCTAAGATTCCAAAAAATGATTTAATTAGAATACCATGAAGTATTGTGAAATACTATATATTAAGACTTTATATATAGGCTTTATGAACAGATTAGAGTGACTCGTGAAGGACCAGCACCTCCTCCTCTTGTCCGATGGTTTGAGGAATATATCTTCCAGAATCCGGGATTGAGATTTAGGAGCTCATTTTTATTCCACCTCCTTTCCTGAAAGTCTGCCTTGCAGAATTGACAAAAAAATAATCTTCACATTAATTCCTAATTATCTTTGCAATTCTTTTTGTCAGTTCTTCTTGACCTGTTTTTTTCTTCTTCTTTTCTGACCTCATGACCCAGTCAGCATTTTTTGTACAATTGTCAAGTCTTAACTTATCCATTTCTGTATTGCATTTGTGTTTGATATTTATCATGGGTATTTCATAATTTTCGACTTTACAGTTTGAGTTAAAACTCTATTTTAGCGCATTTCATCTGTAAAAGAAAACATGCCTAACAATTCTACACACATGAATATAAGGAGCTTTTCTCTTCTAGCTGTCCTGGACTATTGTATAGCACTCATAAATGATTAAATAAAAAATAATGGTAGTTATTAAGATTGATATGGTTTGGAATTGGTAAAATGTGCTTGGAAAAAAATCACAATAAAACAATGTTTTAATGTTTAAGTTTGGAATATTAACTGACATGAATGAATGCTATATAAATATTGTTCATGTTAACATAATGCTTATAAATGAAATCTTATTGTAAAGTGTTACTAAAGTTATATATATTGTTCTGTGAATGTGATTCTAAAGTGTAGATGATTCGGATTAACCCTTTAACTGCCGTATCCTGTAAAACCTCACTGCCAGAGGGATATTGTGAATGCATGTGCCCGCTGGGCACAGTTTACCTGATGCCACCGGGGTGGCGATGGCATTGGTGGCTTGAGCCCGCCATCGCTGCTTGCAGCTATATTTATTATTATTATTTTCAGTAAAACCATTGTTAGGTTTTGTAACGTTTGTGTTGTCAGGTTAAATACAATTAAATAAAAAAAGTAGTACATTTACTCCTTTTAAAGGACATATGATGAATGTACAGGTGCAGTTTTGACTGGTCTAGTATTAACATAACTTTAGTAGGCATTTAGATAGTTTCCATATACTTATATAGATCGACTTTGAATAAAGAAACGAGGTTTAGAGCCAGATTTACGGCTGTTGTGCAGCTCATGTCGGTCCTCTTCAGCGCGTCCACCGCTGGGCGGCGCGCGCGGCCGTTCCTCTCGCGTTCAGGATCGAATCGTGCACGTGTTCTTTGACCATCAAGGAAAAGATGAGAAAACAGCCAAAGTTTTCTTGCAAGTCATTTTTGTTTTTAACCTTCTTCTTTCAAGATGTTGACAAGGTGCGAGTTTTTGATCCACAAGCATTAGTAATATGATATTTCTACAATATTTAATATTAATATATTCAACATTTATTTTACATTTTTCATCTTTCCCCCCCCCCAAGTTATTGACAAGTTGAGAGTTTATGATTCAAAAATATTAATGTTTTAGTATAATGTTTCATAATTTATTATTTTAAAAAGTAAGATAAATATATAGTTACACATGTAATATTAACAATTATATTATTTTTTTAAAATGCAATAATTTCTATATAAATTTGTAAAAGTAAACGTATATAAATAAAGAATATATATATATATATATATATATATATATATATATATATATATATATATATATATATATATATATATATATAAATTAAGGTAACACTTTAGATAATGGTCCATTAGTTAATGTTAGTTAACAATCCTTCTACAGCATTTATTAGTCTTAGTTTATGTTCATTTCAACATTTACCAATGCATTATTCAAATAAAAACATTTTTAGTGCACTGTGAATAACATGAACTAACAATGAATAACTATATTTTCTTTAACTTACATTAACAAAGATGAATAAATACAGTAATAACGTATTGTTCATTGTTTGTTCATGTTAAGTAATGAATTAACTAACATTAACTAATGGACCATTATTGTCACCAAAATTTCTTAAACTTACATTTTACTAACACACACACACACACACACACACACACAGTAAAAATCCATAGAATTTAAACTAATTTAATTTAATATTTTATGTAATATAATACAACAATAAATAGTCTTATCATTCAGTGTGACAGAAAAACCCAAGCTATCCTCCTTAACATATACACAGGGACCTGAAACCAACAGTCCATGTCATAAAACACTCTCAGAGGAATAAACAGAAATAAACACATTCCCACTACGTAGTGCCCAACAAGGCACTGCTGGGGGTCCAAGGTTTCTAACAACAGTCACCCCTGCTGTACCTCGTTCACTCCTCCTCCAGTGTCTGTAACCTGCTCATGTCCCTCGCAGCACTGAGCACAGAGCGATGGAGATCTGGCCTCTGTCATGACTCTTAGTGGGCAGCTGTGTGTTCGTGCCACCGGCGCAGAGTGGGAACGACTCCCACATCGCACCACAACACCTTGCAGGCGCTTTGTCATCGTGCAGCAGTGATATGTTACTGTGTGCCACCTTTTATTTACCCACATCAGACTCCTCTGGGTCTAAATGCTCTATATAACTAGCAACTACATACATTTCTGGATGACAAAGCACATCAATCCAGGCGAAAAACAAAAATTAGTCAGCATGCAAAGGGCCTCTGAAGGATATCTGTGACCTTTCACTACAACAGTTTTCAGTGTCCGTGAAGTTCGTCAAACTTTCTTCCAAATGAAGTGAAATACAGCTGTGTAAAGCTCATACACCTCCATCAGTTGTATTCGATTATAAGCACGTTTAGGAGCCATACTAAAAAATTTATTAATATCAAAGCAATAGATCATGGATTTCCTTCCAGTGTTTCTACATCTGAGCAATTACATTTATGCATTTTATCCAAAATTTACTTTAAATCATGATCTGCAAGATTAAACAATCTGATGTGATCTGACCACCTCAGGGAAAACCAGTGTTGAGCTGCTGCAAGAGCTTTTGAAGCACAGCAGCTGTGGCCAAAGAGTTCTGGTGTGATCAAATAGTGAGAGAGTGATCTGCTCACCTGGTTATGTTCGTGGATGTTTCGATGTGGAAAGCAGTTCAGAATGGAAATATTGATATTTTATTCGTTAACAACATACTTTTCGTACCTTAATTTCAGTAAATGTTATGAAATTAAAGAAATAAGCCAATATTAGCGCAGTGTCATTTGATTTGGATGGGAACTTCGGATTGTGAATCATTTGAATCATTTCGGGAGTTGGGAGCGGGATCGCGAATCATGAATCATTTCGGGAGTTGGGAGCGGGATCGCGAATCATTTGAGTCAGTTTGGGGATCGCAACTCATATGAATCATTTCGGGAGTTCAAATCGGGTTCGCGAATCATTTGAGTCAGTTTGGGGATCGCAACTCATATGAATCATTTCGGGAGTTCAAATCGGGTTCGCGAATCATTTGAGTCAGTTTGGGAGTTCGGAGTGGGCTCGCGAATCTTTTGAGTCAATTTGGGAATCGCAAATCATTTGAGTTAGTTCGGGAGTTTGGAGCGGGTTCGCGAATCATTTGAGTCAGTTTGGGGATTTTTGGTTTCTTTTTTGGGACCCCAGAAGCCCAAATTCAGACCCAGAACAATAAAACCCACATAAGAGGAATCTATATATTACCAAACTGCAGGGAGAGGAAGAGTAGATATAAGTCATGATTTGCAAGATTAACCACAATCTGATGTAATCCGACCACCTCAGAGAAAACCAGTGTTGAGCTGCTGCAAGAGCTTTTGAAGCACAGCAGCTGTGGTCAAAGAGTTCTCGTGTGTTCTGATTGGTGGAGGATGATGATCAGTGGATAAAGACTAGAGCAATCAAATAGTGAGAGAGTGATCTGCTCTTTTACTGCATGGGATTGTAAACTGTACTGATCAAAAGAGTCACAGATCTACAATAAATCTAAATGTTGACCATCAACAGCATTTAAATGAACACTAAACCAACATAACACTCATGACAAGTAGACATGACATTTTTTTTTTTTTTCTTTTTTTTTTTTACACACACACACACACATGAATACAATGCATAAACTACTATTTAATTATAAAATGTTTTTAAACAATAAAAATTATAAAAATAAATGAATTATGACATAATACAACAATACCAGCACATACGTACATACATACATATATATATATATATATATATATATATATATATATATATATATATATATATATATATATATATATATATATATATATATATATATATATATATATATATATATATATACACATACATACAGTTTGATTATGTAAATTATTAAATAAAATAAAATAATAATAATAAAAGGCACTTTTCACTATTATAGATTAATTTGTCTACTAAACCGAGCTGGATGATGATGTCACTGAATGAATGATGAACTGACTAAGTGTTTACTATTGTCCTCTGATCACTCCTGTGTTCTGTTGATTTGTCCTTCCCTGTCAGATTTTCCTACCTCCCACTAAAACAGTGGGTAGTACAATTAGACAGCGAAGGATGCCACTGTAAAGTCATGGTTTATTAACCCCTAAAACTACTCTTACAGTAATGCAAATAGTTAAGTGTTATATTGGTGGTTGTAGCTAGAAGGGATACAGCTACAGGAAACCAACAATACATATTTTTCCTACCAATTAGATTGTGTTTTTATTAAAGTCTACACCTACCCCAACCTTACAGGAATGCAGATACATTGAGTATCGTTGTTCAGAATGCGAAAAAGGATGCAATGTTGATGTGCGCATGCGCGATAAACCCTGGTAGGAAATCTCTGGATACCTGCCGAACAATTCCTCAGTACAGAATCACTTCAGCTCTGTGATGTTGGTGGGTTTCCTCTTATGAACGGCTTGCTTCAGGTCATTCCGCAACATTTCAATTGGATTAAGGTCCGGACATTTACTCGGCCAATCCAAAACATTATCTTTGTTCTTCTTCAACCATTTTTTGGTAGAATGACTGCTTGGTGTCATTGTCTTACTGCATGGCCCAAATTTTCCTGCGATTCAATTCACTGTCAGATGTCCTGACATTTTCCTTTAAATTATATTTGCTGGTATAATTCAGAATGTATTGTTCCATCAATAATGGCAAGCCGTACTGACCCAAACCACGATACCACCACCATGATTAACACATGGCATAAGGTCCTTCTGGAAAGCAGGGTTTTCCTTTCATTAAAACATTTCGCTTCATATTTAAACCATGTATATTTTGATCTCATCTGGTTGGTTGACTCTGCCTGGGCAGGTAACAGTGGTCTTGAACCTGCTCCCTTTGTACTCAGTCTGTCTGACTGTGGATGTGTGGAGTCCAAACTCTTTAGAGATGGTTTAAAAGCCTGACGAACAACAGCAACTCTTTTCTAAATTCCTTAAAGGTCTCCTTTGTCTGTGCAATGATTCACTTCCACAAACATGATCAGACTTTTCTCTAAATAAAACCGGGTGGGCAATAGAGTCATGCCTCTGACTGAAAACACCTGTAAACAGATGGACGCTAATTACCTTCAAATTAACAGCTAATCCTAGAGATACTTTAGCCACCCACAGATATGTAATATTGGATAATTGTCCTTAATAAATATTTATTATTTAATAAAAAAGTACATGTTTTTGTCTCATTTGTTTGATTTTGTTTGACTACTTTCAGGCCTTGCGTGAAAATCTCAAAGCCAAAAGTCAAAGTCTGCTTTATTGTCAATGCTCCAACAGGAATTGCGTTACTCTCATACCCTTGGTGCACACAGAAAACACTAATAGTAGAGCATAAAATACAGATTAAATATAAAATACGATGAAATATTTGAAAATCAATAATATATGAAAGTCAAGAGTTTATGCAAAAAAAAAAAAAAAAAAAAAAATGGTTTAATGTCCTACAGTCATGACTTAATTACCAGAAATGGTTAAAGAGTCTGGTGTGGGAATATATCAAGTGTTTCTGAGAAGCTGCTTCAGTCACGTGGGTGTCTGGCGGTCAGGAGGCGCTGTGGCACGTGTCAGCTGAGACAGATGAGTTGGGATTGAAGAAGTGGGTCAGATCTGTCAGCCGACACTGTTCTGGGACATTGTGTCCCGCTCGTCTCTGTTCTGTCTGTATCTGCAAATGACCATTACTGTCTCACTTCTGTCTGAATCCCTCTCTTCTTGTCTTCATCTCTTATTTCCATGCATCCTTCTCATGCTCTTCTCTGCTCGTTTACGGTCTTGTTAATGCAGCAGATGTGTTTGCAGCAGTCAGTTGGTTCACCCCAGGTCTATGTACCGTGATCTTGTACATCAGGGTTACTAGCTACTAATCAAATAGTTATTAATTATTAAATACAGCTTTCTTTAACGTTCTCCTGTAGGGTTCCATACTGTCTTAATTTTGAGTTTATTTCATATTTTATTTCTGTACACAACTGATATGACTTCCGCAACATGTTTTGAATTTAAAAAGCATCATGATGCATCAGCTGACGCATTAAACCAGGAGTATATATGCTTTTATGTCATTCAGGTGTAAATGTATAGTATAATTTACATCATTATACTAAACTATTTTAATCAGTTTATATATGTGTGCATATAAATTAAATTTACATTTAATTAACATTTTAGGTATATAATACAATGAGACGTGCGGATCCATATGCAAGCTTTAATTGGACAGAGATGTGGTCATAACAGGCATGGGTCAAACACTGGCAAACATTTATATAGAGGGCAAGACACGAGAGTAATCCTGGGACATGCGTGGGTCTTTAATGAGCATCCAATATCAAGAGGGCAAGAGGGGCAATCCAGAGCAAAAGGACCAAAGCACGAGTAACAGGGCAAGGCAAGAAAAAGACTAAACTATGAAAACTAGAAACTGAAACAAGACTATGAAAACTAGAAACTAAGAGAAGACTATAAAAACAAACATGGAATGGCTTGGTATCGCATCTATCGCTAGGAGAGGGATATATGCAGAACAATACTCAGCAGTGTGTGAGAAGAAGTCCAATGCTTATAAAGCGTGTCTGATGATTGTGCTGTGTGTGTGTGTGTGTGTGTGTGATTGTTCTCAGGTTCATGGTGTGATTGTTATCAGGTGAACTTGTGATTGGTGCAATGGATCATTGGAAATGTAGTCCAGGGTGGACTGTGTAGTGTGAAAGTCTGTGTGGTGAATTAATGGCAGTGACCAGATCATGACTATTGTCTAATCAACCAGTCACATGACAGTTGATTCAATGCATTTAATTAGGAGTGTGGTCCTGGTCAAGACAATCTCCTGAACTCCAAACTGAATGTCAGAATGGGAAAGAAAGGTGATTTAAGCAATTTTGAGCGTGGCATGGTTGTTGGAGCCAGACGGGCCGGTCTGAGTATTTCACGATCTGCTCAGTTACTGGGACTTTCACGCACAACCATTTCTAGGGTTTACAAAGAATGGTGTGAAAAGGGAAAAACATCCAGTATGCGGCAGTCCTGTGGGCGGAAATGCCTTGTTGATGCTAGAGATCAGAGGAGAATGGGTCGACTGATTCAATCTGATAGAAGAGCAACTTTGACTGAAATAACCACTCGTTACAACCGAGGTATGCAGCAAAGCATTTGTGAAGCCACAACACACACAACCTTGAGTTGGATGGGCTACAACAGCAGAAGACCCCACTGGGTACCACTCATCTCCACTACAAATAGGAAAAAGAGGTGCTTTAAAAATCACGGTGCTTTGTTAAACACATATTTTACACATCTGATTTAGTTGTAAAACATATATATATATATATATATATATATATATATATATATATATATGTGTGTGTGTGTGTGTGTGTGTGTGTGTGTGAACATCTTTAGGTACTTGCATTTAATTTAATTTTTAATTCATGTTAGATTAGCATTTATTTTCATATTTTATATATCCAAACACACACACACACACACACACACACACACACACACACATATATATATATACACACACACATAATATTCAAACATAGATGTACAAATGAAATTTAAACTTTTTAATGGATCCCCAAGTCTGTCTCCTTTATAAGTGACTCACAGCGTCTCTCAGTCTGAAAAGGCTGCAGACAATAAAGTGTCATCCATTAGTTTTTTACCTTTCAGCTCTCCGTTGTTCTCGCTCCTCTCAGTGCTTCGGCTCTTTTGTGATCGTCCCGGTGACTCAACCCGAGACGTCTGTCCTGCGCTAAAAGATCATTAACAGGGAAGGTGGTCTGATGTTTGTTTACTCGGCTGTTTTTGTGCAGTTCAAGCCACGTCCATCTATAATCGAGATCAATGCTGGAGCTTTTAATCACAGAGAAGCACAAAACTGTATGTTCTCAATGTGCAGATGGAGTCTTTTGTGACGGTGACATGAGAAGAAAGTCTCTCTCGCTCCCAAATCATCCACCTTTCCCATCTCTTTCTTCCTGGGGTTCTTAACTCACAATGAAAAGACTGAATACAAAGGGTCTCCCGAGGTATGTATTAAACTCAATGAGCTTAATTACATTCACGGTTTGATTCTCCCACTTTATGATGCAGGTAAAAAGTGTGCAAGCTGATAATGATTCACATGAACCTTCTCCATCTTCAAAGAGCACCAATTAATTGACATTTGCCGGACAATGAAGAGCGTGGAGGATCTCAGTAATCAATAACACGACAAAAGAGTCACGCTCATCTGATGAAACACATTTATCCTTTAATATGTTCATTTCATCTTCTGTTTTACCGACTTTTTGCACCAGATCAAGTCCTGCTTTATCAAAATCAAACAATCGAGCATCAAGTCAGTTTCTGCCTTAAGTAATTGAGAAAAATGAATATAACTTTGAAGTGAATTAATACTTTAATTCAGCAAGGATGCACTATATTGATCAGTGAAGACTTTTATAATGTTAGAAAAGATTTACATTTCAAATAATGCTTCAATGTTATTTCCTGTAAAGGATCAATAATCAAAATCTAAAATCTTTTCTGTTGAATTTTCTATTCATCAAAGAATCCTATAAACAAAAAGTTTACACAAAAATCTGAAGCATGCACAACTGTTTTCAACATTATAATCAGAAATGTTTATTGAGCAGCAAATAAGAATGATTTCTAAAAGATCATGTGACACTGAAGACTGGAGGAATGATGCTGAAAATACAGTTTTGTTCACAGAAATAAATTACATTTTACAAAATATTCACATAGATAATAGTTATTTTGAATCGTAATAATATTTCACAATTTTACTGAATTTACTGTATTTTTGAATGCAGTAAAAAAAAAATTGTCCTTGGTGAGCAGAAGAGTAAACTTAAAAACATTAACAACTAGTGTAACTCAATCAAAAATTCCTGAACATCAGAAACATTAAATCCTGAAGAGCATTAATAACACTTTGAGAGTTTCAGGGCTGCATCACAAGAGTGAACAGCGTTTCATTCACATTCTCTCTAACTAGTCATCATCTGTCCAGATGTGCTGCAGTCGTCATGGTAATAATAGCATCCAATCGCAGCAGCTCTCAGAGGAAAAACTCCACTTCCTGTTCTTGCTGACTGGAGCATGTGACATGTAAAAACAGCACTTCCTCTTAAGCGTGCACAAGAGTTTTGTGTTTACCTGCTCAGTGTCTACAGATCCTCTGCCATTTAAACATTTCACAACATTTTAATAGCGTCCAGCTAGGAACAGATGCTATAAGAAATAAAACTTATTTTATTTTATTACTTATTTATTAAAGTTTGTGTCCAGTGTCAAGTCTTGATTTTCCAAACAGAAATGATTTGATGAAATTGTGTGTGTGTGAAATATGATCTAAACAGAGATTAGAAACATTATAATTAACAAAAGAGAAAAATAATATTAATATATGCACAACAATATACAATTCTATAAAACGTTTGCATACTTTATTGTAAAATATGATTTAAATAGAAGCATTTATTTATCATATAATAAATGGAGTAGAATAAATGTAATATCTGTGTGAAAAATATTTGAAGAAAAATGCATGCATAAAGAGCTTTGTTTCCATTTGTTTGGAAAACAACAGATTATGATCCATGGTGTACTATACTGTCCTCTTTAACAGACCCTTTAGCACCTCAACAGTGACCTTTCACTCAGCTCACAATCTGTGATGGTTGCGTGAGGATGCTGTCACTGCACACTCATGCATTCAACAGAAGCTCACCGCAGTCACGCATGCTGTGCCAGTATTTGTGTAGCTAGTTAGATGTGTTGATACAGGCCAATGGTGAAAAACAAAGGCTAGAAGTTTGACATGCATCTCATTTGACATGTTTACAAGAAGTCAAGCCAGCTTTAGATGCAACAGAAATTCTGAAAAATGCTCCAAATGTGGACAAGTTGGTAATGATAGTAATAGCTCAAATATTATTATAAAATACATATTAAACTAAATTAAATTTCAGAAGTTAAAAATGATAGTTTTGACACTAAAAAGTCTAAATTATGAGATACTAAACTAAAATGTTAATAAAAATGTATAAAAACATAAAAATGTAAACAATGTTAAAGTCAGAAATTATGACAAAAAGCTAATATTAGGAGATAAAAAAGTTGAAATAAGGACATGAATTTATAATGATATAAAAAATAAGAATTATGACAAAAATAAATATGAGATTTAAAAACTAGAAATTATTATAGAAGTTAAATTATAAATTAAGTAGAAACTAGGAGATAAAATACATAATTATGGCATAAAAATCAGAAACTACATACTAAGTAAATTATCAGATAAAAAGTCAAAGTTATGTCCTTATGACATATAAAAATAGAAATTACGAAATAAACAGAAATTAGTAGATAAAAAGTCATACTTATGGTAAATTATGATATAACAATTATGCAATAGAAAGTCCAATTAAAGTAAAAATAGTCAAATTATTATAGTCATTATGAGCTATAAAATAAAAAGCATAAAATAATAATACATAACAATCAAGAAATATTTATTTCTATTTCTTTATTTCTTCAAAACAACATTGTTACATACATTTAAGAAAGACTGCTTTGCAAAAACATCAAATTGCTCATAGCATCATAAACCAAACCCAGTTCGATATTAACAATAAAACGTCATTTGTACAATATAATATCTGTAATCTCAAAATAATCGGTGAAACTCCGATAGAAAGAAAACAAATCAGTAGAAAGATAACAGTTGTGTCTGTAGTGATTGGTCAATGTGCACATCTCTGTTAGAACGGAGAGAAAATGGACTGTTAAATATTCCTCGTGTTTGTTTGACCTGCAAACATTTTTCAGTGAACACCTGAGGGACAACAAACATGACCTTACTGCGAGCCTAGGAGTTGCTTTTTTGGGGTATTTCATGGTGAGTTGCATTAAAAGTACGATCCTAACCGCTTCAGACCTCAAATGAACTTCTTGTGGATTTTCTTTTGCTAAAAAAAGTTCCTTAAGTGAAGAAACCTGAAGAACGTCTCTGAAACACTGGTAGAGGAGAACATCAGGAACTATATCCATCCGTAAACAGATCATGTGGAGAAATGCAAAGAACTTAAGAAATGATTAAAGATTCATCTTGTTCTAAAACTCCCAATATAACAAAAAGTGAAATGCAAAGTCTGTCCGAGACATTTAAAACATTACGAATAAAAGTACTGCCACTGAAAAGACACAAAGAGCAAAAGACTGAAGGAAAAGTGAGGTAGAAACGTGGAGTGTGTAAACCAATAACATAGAACAGAAATAGACATTAGCTGAGAATGTTCTCAGCTGGTGTAATGCTACATTTCTCCAAATCTGATGAAAAAACAAACTCATCTACGATGTCCTGTGAGTGAGATTATCAGCAAATTTTCATTTTGAGGGGACCTGTTCCTTTAACCTTGAATGTGTTAAGAATTCCAGTTAACATCCGTCTTTATAATGAAAACCAAATACTGAACACATTTTTTCGAAAATCTGGCACATCTCTAAAGTATATGGTGGTGTGTTCAGGTGAAGAGAATTCAAGCTACAGTGACTCACAGAAACAGAATCATGCAACATTCCGTACGGAACACGAGGCGCTACATTTCCTTACAATTCAAACGGTTCCATTCCAACGGAACCAACACATTCCAGACAACGTGAAAATAACGTCCATTTTTTTTTTTTTTTTTATGTGAAGAGCAAAAAGGAAATAAGACATTTTGCTACAACAATGTGAAGTCTGTCAGATGAAAACCAAAGCGTTATTTGATCCCTCACCAAATTAGTTACACGACATCAACAGTGGAGTCTGCATAGACTTCAAATAAGCTCCTGTTCAATGCTATTAGTACGAAGAATAGTCTGCGTTTTGCTTATACCTGACCTGTATCTTGACAAAGAATATATATTTTGGATTAAAAAAAATATAATTATTTGACAAAACTTGCAACTGAATTTAACGGATCCGGTCAAACAAATATATATATATATATATATATATATATATATATATATATATATATATATATATATATATATATATATATATATTATTTTTGCAAATGTTTTGTTAAGAAAACTATAATTTTAAACCAAAATGACTTTTTTTTTTTTTTTTTTTAAATAGTAACAGTTTCTAAAACTGTAAAAATAAGGCACAGAGGTGATTCTGTTGTTTGACCTACAGGAGAGACAGGTGCCTATGTACCCGGTCATTCACATTATACCATTCACAGAATGTCTTTAAGGTCGTAAGCTTTATAATAACTTCCTTCTCAGTTTTCCTGTGAATATTCTAGAGATTTCAACAACTTTCAATGGATCCTAGTGCTGCATTGTCTATATCAACCTATTTACATCTGTACTGTACTGTACTGCGCACCTACTGTATACTGCGCTACGTAGTTTTCACAGAGATGCAGAACGGATATGTTTGTTTGAGGACATGTGTCTAAATCTGGTCCACGGGAAATCATTCTGATGAGATCGGAGCAGGAAAAACGCATGGTCAGTTTGGAAGACTTGCAAGAGGAATCCAACGCACCGGAGTAGAAAAAGCGTATTAATAACAATAAAATAAAAAACCTTGCATAGCATTTCCTTGTGAGGGGTTTTAGATCTAGATGTCAAGTCATTTGATTTCACTTCTGTTTTTTTGGAAGCAGTCACGAAATGAAATTCACAGTTCCAAGAGCCAAAGTCCCTTTTTCATTTCCATCAGTTTTCAATCCTGCTCTGCAAACCTGTCGAGAGAGCAACACGAGAGAAACAGTTACTCAGCCATTCCCAACAGATCATCTTCTACAACACTTCAATGAAGAAATCAAACTAAATCATGCTTTGAGAAATCAAAATCCTCGAAATCATCATGGTAAAAGTAGAAACTCTTTCATTGACATAATTATTTGACGTTATAATTATTACGTAGAATCTTAACATTTTATCTTTTAGTCATACTTATGACAAAAAATTATTTTTAAGCACATAATTATTACTTAACATCTCATAATTGCTACTTGTCTTAATAATGACATTTAATATTTTTTATTTTTTTCATAATTTACATTACTTAGTATCTCATAATTCAGACTTTTTTATCTCATAATTTTACCTTTTAAGTAATTTTTAAGGTTGTAATCACTTAGAATCTCATTAACTTGACTTTTTATGTCAGAATTATGACTTTTTGTCTCATAATTGTAACTTTTTATGCATTAATTCTTGTTTTGATCTTAAACTTTTAACTTGTGTCAAAATCGACTTTTATATCCCATAATTGCTACTTATCTTAATTATGACTTTTATATCTTATAATGTTTATGAATTCTTTCTGTCATAATGATTTTTTTTTTAGGTTGCAATTATAAATTAGCATCTCATAGTTTAGATTTATGTAATAATGTTACCTTTAAAGTCACAATGATCAAAAAGGTCACATATCTCCCTTAATATTTCAATTTGGACTTTTATGCAATAGTTACGACTTTTCTGTCTCATAATTTCAGCTTGATATGAGATCCACGCTCAGGCTTGCACGCTCAACTGCGTGAGACAGACCAGAAGACTGAAAGTGCAATAGTTATATTTAGAAAGCATCATGAATAAGTTATCTGGAAACACAATAATTCAGTGAGTCAGTGCGTGACAGGAATAGAGAAGAATCAACACACTAGAGAGAGCCACACTCATCTTTGCACATCAGACCTCTTTAAAAACACCTCCGCTGGTTATTGATCACAGAGGGTTTCTATGATATATTCTAGATATTCTACTCTGATCAAATGTACTTTACAGTGATGTTTCTCACAGAAAGACTACATCAACTAAATTGGATAAATAGACACCTTTAAAAAAAATAGACAAAAAATTGTCGGATTTACTTTGAAACAACTTTCACACAAAACTTACTACAATGAAAAAATATACATAAATATATACTTTAGAAAAATCCTTTTACTCTACCTGATCTCATGTATAATTTAATTTAATTTAATGTTTAATGTGAAAAATAAAATATATTAAAATTATTAAAATAAAATATAAATAACTGAACTAACAAAGTATTAATAAGTATAATTTTACTATTAAAAATAACACATTAATAAATAAATTAAATGTATAAAATTATGAAATATCATTATGACTTAATATAATTTCTATAATGTAACATGTCATGTCCATTACAGTACATTACGTGTATTTTAAATAGTTTTAAAAATAATACAACTGGCTATAAATAAATGATCAATAGTAATAATAATAATAATAATAATGATAAATACATGAAAGATATTTGTGAAAATAAAGAGTATTAAAAATAATAAAATTAAATAAATCAATACATTTATGCAAAAAAATATTAAGACATATATATAGTAAAATGTTCATTGTTTTAATTACAACTTTGAAAAAATAGCTTTAACTTATAATTTAGCATTCTGCAAAGGGTTTTTTCTTTAACACAAACTTCATCTGATTAAAAATAACTCTTCTCAACAGTTTAAGATTAACAATAAAAAAAGCATCCTCTGATTGGAAACATGAGCTGGAAAAACAGCATGTTTTAGCCCAATTATCAGCTATTCCTGCTTACATAACAGTCTATAAAACACTTGCTCAGGCAAAACCTCCCCAACAACTCTGGAAAACATGCCTGATTCTCCACAGCGCACATAAACAAAGGTAGTTTTGTGCAAGCTTTGTGATCCGAAAAGAGACAAATGCTCTGTTAACTTAAAAATGATGTGAAAATCTGACTAATATTGGTGCATTCTAATGCATTTCTTACATTTATTGTAGTGTATGTCAGCACAGAAGCTGCAGTGTTATTATATAAGATTATGATGACGTGAACAGAGATGAGGATCATATTCCAGCTGCTCTGAACTCAATGACCCACTTATGACAGAAACAACTCAGACAACATTAGATGAGCAGCTCGAGACGGTGCTGTGGAAAATAATTATAACAAGTCACAAAGATCATTTATAAAACCACACAATAATGTATTTGAATTACCTTCAGTTGAAGCTTTTCTTAGCAATTATTGATATATAGACAATGAATTTGGATTACACACATTATTCAGCATATTATTTAATAGATTAAAGTGTTTAATTGCATTGAAAGCCCTACATTTTAATAAATTAAAGAGAAAGGGGAAAACGTGATAGCTATGATTCAAATATAACTGATTCAGCTAAACTGTTATCTTACAATACACATAACAAACCCAACAAATAAATGCAGTATTAGAAATTATTAAAAAAAAAATTGTATTTATAAAATGAAATTAAAAAACAACAATAAAAATTAAATACAATAAATAAATAAAAACATTAAACAGGAGTACACAAATTAAATATTAAATAAGTAAATTAAAATTTATGAAATATTATAAAACATTATAAATATAATATTTAAAATAAAAAGTATATCTATAATAATAACACCGCATGGAAAGAATAAAGAAATAAAATAATAAATAAACAAAATATTTAAAACATCACTACACATTTACATGCACATTACATTATTGAAGTGTGAATTATAAAAGCTAATAAATATTATTTACAAATTTTTAAAATAAAATTATTAAAAATAATACCAAAAATAAATACATATTTACAAAATATTAATTATTAAAAATAAAAGTTTAAAAAGAATAAAACAAAATAAATACAATTCTAAAACATTATTATTGATAAGAAAGAATATAATTTATATCTATATATATATATATATATATATAAACTGTATTTTTCATTCTTGTGGTGTGAATTACCGAAAGTGTGAATTAAAAAAGACCTATTAAATAACATGTAAAATACTAAAAATAAAAGTTTAAAAAAATAAATAACAAATATAAAAATATGAAATATTACACAATTAATGTGAAACATTAAATAAAATTCTAAAACATTATTATTATTATTAAGAAAGAATATAACTGACAAACTCTTACTTACAAACTGTACTTTTCATTCTTGTGGTGTGTGAATTACTAAAGAACATGCATTTTTTAATAAAAAATAAGAAGCAATATCATTATAGCTATATTTAAAACATTTGAGATCCTCCGTAGCCAGTAATACACACAGTATATGCACTTTATACACCACAGCAACTGAGACGCATACAGGCTGGCAGGCAAAGAACAAAATGTTCTGAGCGTGTGTCTCTCAATCTGTCAAACAGGGGTGTATGGGGCTAGGGAGAGCGCAGCTGAAATAAGTTCTGTGTCCCAGTCTAAAAGTCTAAGGAACAGAAAGCGCTCGGGGTGTCTATAAGCAAATATACCCCTTTTACCCCCTTAAAACACCAGCCAGACTCGCGGCTCACTCCCAGCATGCTTGTTTTGATGAATGGCTCTTCCATTCAGGTCGACTGGGAGAGGAAGGAGGGTTTGGGCCCTGGTGTGTTACTGTACATAACTTCTCTTTATGCTTGCTGAAAGATGTACACGTAACTAACAATAGCACACGACCCTCAACCAAATCATCATTGCATTTCTCTGGAGATGCGTGCTATACTCAGAGAGTTATTGTTTTTGAACGTTCTTGCCTCGGGACACCAATCCAGCGAGTTTTGATTAAAACGGCTTCTAAAACGCATTTAATTTCCTCTGGCCTTTTCAGTTGAATCTCATCCAATGCAAAACCCATAAAAGAATGCAATATAGTCTGTGCGAACACTGACTTTGTATAACAATTGGTTCTTAGCCAAAACATGAAGCATCTGTTTGTGCATATGAGACTTTGATGTAATTAAAGACTTTTTCAAGTGTGCATTTTAAGCTAATAATGGCATTGGGAGTCAATAAAGACTTTAATGTCCTTTAATGGCATTCAGTGATTTATAAGCCACAATATATTTTGGCAAGTAAATCTTATTTATTTTATTTAAATATAAATATATACGCATGTAATATGTTTTTAGAACATATTCATATTTTGAATATTTTGATAAATCAGAGTATTATTTAATTTGATAAAAAAATATATGACAGCCCTTAATTTTCTTAAAAAGAAAGGTAGAGTAAAACATATGACTATAATAATTAATAAAATATATTTATTACTGATTTTGTAAATTTTACTAATACGGATAGCAAATATATAAACATCATAAAACAAAAAAATAAATCAATTTTATTAATCAAAATAAAATAATATAAACAATGATATTACATTATTAATATATATATAATTTACATAATATTACTCACATTGCATTTACATTATTGCGGCATGAAAAGTATGAATATTTTTACTTAAAAAAAAGGAGTATCATTAAACCTGAATAAACTGTGTTCAGTATAATTTAAATATAAATTCTAAAGTGCTTCTAAAATGCATTTAACTTCCTGTGAACTTCTGAGTTGAATTTCATCCGATGAAAAATCTGTAAAAGAATGCAATAATGTGATGTAACATGAAGCACGTCGTGCATTGAACTGAGACGTTATTGCCTCCGGCTGAGTGCATTCTGCTGCTAAACAGGTGTCAGATCTTGTTAATCAGATCACTCATGGAGCTCAGGGTGGGGCGGCAGAAAACCAAACAGGCCTGAGAGTTGTGTGATGGGTAGGGCACGGTAGTCTCGCAGGGTACATGCAACCCCTGAGGCCAAATACATGGGTTTGATCAAAGAAACACAAAAAGAAATTCATGAATAGACGAAGAACTCTGAAAAGCTCAAGATTTGCTTATAGCTTGGATAAAAGTCAATTTGGCCACCTACTTTAACAAATAAGTACATTTACCTAACTATCACTTGTATACTGTGAAGTCTGCTGGTGGTGTGCTGAAGAGATGACGTACTGTACTATTGTAGACCTATTTTTCTACGCAATTGTTTTGATAGAGAGAACCGGGTCCGGAATACACTTTCTAGTTTCAATAAAGAAATTCTTCTTTAAATTCAAAATATGCAAAGTAGGGCTGCACGATGTGTCGTTTAAGCATCGATATCGCGATGTACGAATCCACGATAGTCACATCGCAGGATGTGTGATGTAGGCTGTCGTAATTGATCCGTTATTCATTAACTGTATGGGCCAGCTGCTCCCCGGCCCTTGACGAATGTGATTCGCGGAGAGAGAGAGAGAGCGCGGGAGAGAGAGAGAGAGATCGCGCATGTGTGCGAGAGAGAGAGCGTGCGCAAGAGAGAGAGATAGAGAGAGAGAGAGTGCACGAGAGTGATAGAGAGAGAGAGCGCGAGAGAGAGAGTTAGCATGCGCGAGAGAGAGAGACAGCAAAATTATATCAATATATATCGCAGAAAAATATAATATCGCAATGTCATTTTTTCCCAATATCGTGCAGCCCTAATGCAAAGTCACCCACGTTTGATTTCTGACCACTGAAAATGTGTAAAATGAGATCTCAATATCTCTGGAATTGAACCATGTCGGGCTGTTAAACCGTAAATAGCACATTAAAACCCAAAATCTAAAAATATACTTTAACACTTCTTGAGTTACACCCATGCAAACTTTGGAGGGAAAAAACATGCTTTTTCCCATATTTGAATGGTCATCCTTGGCATATAATGCAACAAAGATTACTAAAATAATACATATTACTAATAAACCTACCAATTTCTGTGTAAAAATGAAATAATGATTTTTCTCCAATATAATTTGGCTCCACATCTGAAAATTGTTGACGCCCCTCTACAAAACAGTGGATTACTCTAGTAAACATACATCCATGACACTGAACATTATGGCTTTCGTCAATTTATATTCATAAACAAAATAAAATAAAAAACTATGAGCCATGGGAGTTTCTGAAATTTGGTTGATTTGACACGGAATGACCCTGTTGGGTTTTGGTCGAGGGAACCGAGGTGATCGGGATACAAAAATATGAAAGTTGCATACGCTTAAATCCTCTTTGATAACTCAAGAGTCGTCTTGTTTTTGTGCATTATAGGATTTAAACTGCATTTGCTCTTGATCATTTTGATCTGAGGTTTACAAAAACGGTGAATACAACATCTGAAAGGACAATGAGAAACTTCAACCCACCTGGAAAAGTTGCATGCTTGTTTCAGCCAATCGGGTTGGTTTACGCCGCACATGTGACTTGATCCATTCTAACCTCCAACTGAGACGCGTCGGGTCGGTCCTGTGGATTGACCGCCAACATGTCCAGCAGAAGTCGCTTGACGCCTTCAGACATGATGCTCCGGGTCTTCTGTGGGATGTTCAGGACCATCTTTGGGTTCTCTAGCAGGGCCTCGCCCACCGGGATGATCTCGGTTCCCTGGCGAACATATGTGCCGAGGAGCTCTCGCTTGGACTCGGCGTCGATAAACGTGATCCGTTCGATCATGGCCCAAATGATGATCCCGAGCGCAAAAATGTCCGCTTTGGCAGTGTAGTGGCCCTCCCACACCTCCGGAGCCATGTAGAAGTCAGACCCGCATGCTGACGACAGCCAGAATTTGTTAATGTTCACCATGTTTTTGTTAACCTGGTTGTCGCCTTCGTTCTCCATGCAGCTGAGTCCCGCGCAAACCTTGCTGAGGCCGAAGTCGGAGACCTTGACCACCGGACTGCCGGATTTCTGCGAGATGAGAATGTTGTCTGGTTTGAGGTCCCGGTGGACGATGTTGTTCTTATGGAGGAAGGCCACAGCGCTGGTCATCTGCTTCATGAAGATACGGTTGGTCCGTGGGTCGGGCCGCCGGGAGAGGATAAACTGGTTGAGGTCCCCGCCGTCGCAGAACTCCATAACAAACCAAATATAACACGGTTCCTCTGGATAGCCCAAGATACGCTCACCTGGAAAGATAGGAGAATACGGTTAGCATGCTTTTTTGAGAGAAGACTCTCCTGCTCACAAAAACTGCATTTATTTGTTTAAAAATACAGTAAAATCAGTAATATTGTGAAATATTATTACAATTGTATATCGCTGTTTTCTATTTGAATATATTATAAAATGTAATTTATTTCTGTTATGCAAAGATGATTTTTTTTTTTACATCATAACTCCTGTCTTCAGCTGGAGTAGAAACACTTCTGCTCAAAAAAAAAAAAAAAAAAAAGTGGTTACATAATGTAGAACGATTAATCATTTAAAAGAAGATCAGAAATGGTCATTAACAAAGTAAATGATAGCATGTAACATATAGCATCTAATCTTTACATTTTTTGGTACTTTTAAAAATATTTGTAAAAACATATTGGAGACAACAATGCCATTACAGTACCACTGAGATAATTATTTATATCTTTGTATATATTTTGAATATTATATATATATATATATATATATATATATATATATATATATATATATATATAAATGAATTAAAAAATATATATGAAGTTTTAGTAATTTTGTTGCACATTTGTAACATTATTATTTAACATTTTTATATATGTACTTGCATGTTATTTTGTTAGTTTTTATTTCTGTTTCAGATTTAGTTATCAAGTTAAACCAAAAAAAATTTTTAAAAATGTTAATAAAACACGTTTTTTTTTTTTTTTTAATGCAGATTATTTCAAGTTTTTTTCATTGCTTTAGTTTTAATTAACTCTTATAACCCTGGTTAGAACTAGCATTTGAGGTAACTGTAAACCACTGTTGGCCAATCAAAGCCTCTTCATAATCTCCTCATGTGCTTCAGTCAGTTATCTGTGCTGAGTCAGGAGAAACTGTCGCTGGTCTCTAACTGATAAGCCGCACTCTTTCGGTCTCATTAACAAACAGACAATGTTGTGTTTGATTAAACCCAGTTCTGTTCAAACCACAGTGGCTTTACTCTTTATATCCCAAGCCTTAGAACTAAAGTGTTGGTTTAGCGGACTCAGACAGGCGAACAACCAACCAATCAGACGTCAGCTTCAGCACGTTTGGAGGACTTCCAAAGAACACTGCATGAGAGTAAACACTGATAATCTGCCAGCGTTCTGTGATAAATAACACAGCTTAACTTCAGGAAACAAGGGTTTGGGAAATGCATGGAGAACAGGTGGACTGTGATCCATACTAATACTGTAAGACTTCAACACTTGGGAATGAGTGTCTCCTAAAAAACAAATGAAGCTGTATCTCCCAAACTCCCAAAACATCCTGAAATTTGCCGCCATTTACACTTGAAACAAAAATTTTTTAATTTACAGTAATTGCAATTGACATAGAGCCCCAGAGAACTGCAATGGTTTTGCACGTTGAAGAAATGGAAATAAATGGATGAATGACTAATAAATCAATAAATGTCAAATTAAAACCAAGCTATCAAAATAAAACAATTAAAAATGATTAAAAACTTGGAGCTGTTTGCTCTGTAATAAATATAAAAACTTAAGAAACACATTTAACACTTCATGTCAAAACTATATTCAGGGTTCCCATGACCATGGAAATATTGGGGAACTTTAACTATGTCGAAATGTCCAGGATTCAAAAAATCATGGAAAAAAACACTGATTTTTTTTTCTTCTTCTAAAGTTATGCACCACTCTAAAACATTTAATGAGCTAAAAATAGTTTTTTTGTGATCCTTACGACTTAATTTATTTCCTTTTTTTTTTCATAATAAAAATAAATCTGTATCCGGTACCGTGAACATCTTAATGTGTTGTAAAATTATTGAAATATTAACTTAAAATTTCAGGAGTTACTTTAAGTAAATATTTAAGGTCAAAGATCCCTGTTATAAAGCAAGGCACGAGCCGTAAATGTGTAAATGTCCTGTAATTAATATAACATCTGAAAAATTCATGGAAAAAAATTGGGGAAGTTGATGCACCATCCTAAAGCGTTTTTTGGGGCGGGGGGGGGGTTGGGGTGATTGCAATTTAAAATTTAATGTTTACAAATGAATCTTTATCTTGTAAATGTGTGCAAAAGTACATCAACTCTGATAGTACATCTATTAGAAAAATAATGGAAAAGTGACTAAAATTTTGAAAATTGCACGCTATGATCGAGAAGAAATATTTTAGGTCAAAGGGCTCTGAAGAAAAATAAAGGGAATTCTTGTCATAAATTAAACTCTGTAAATGTGTTTATTGGCCAAACTGACCTACTGATGATCACAGGTCACAAACACAAACATCTGGCATGAAATATATCAATAATTCACAAACAAGTTGTGTAATATAAATAATAGTAGTAATACACATTTGTAGAACAACATTAGATGACTCAAAATGCATCAGCGAAATCATTTATACTGAAATAATTTCTAAACAGGGCTGTAATGTGAGGATTATTTCCACTAAATGGTGACACTTACATAACCGCAGTGAGCACAAAATAGATCCTGCAACAGCTGAGCACAACCACAAACACACACTCACACGACACCACAAACACGCAACACACCAAACGCCTAAATGCCATTTAAAAAATCCCATTCAAAAGCATGTTGATCGAGTACAGCATGTCACAGTGCATATGCAATTAATGTCAAAACTATATTCAGGTTTCACATGTGCATGCAAATATCAGGAACAATTAGGATTTCCAGGCCTTTAAAAGTAATACAACTAATGAAAATGTCTAAAACACATAATGAGCTAAAACTGTAAATGTTTGCAAAAGTATTTTGCATTCTGCTCAATGACAGTAGACTTTAATCTAATATGATTTTGACAACAGGCCTACAAATGACATGAAAATAACCACATTATTAAATCCACTAGAAAACCATTGGAAAAAGTGAAATTGCACACAATCATCAAAGTAGAGGGGAACATCCAAACTGGCCTGAATGGGAGTGAAGGGGTTAATGCGTGATGGGTGCTGGAACATGATGTTCCCTCACGCACAGTGCACCTTCTCTTCCTACTTGGTGCACGTTTAATAACATGCATTTAAGATGCACAATAACACATATTATACAGTGTGGAGCTTCACATGGTTACAAAGTTGCATTGCTTTTATGCATCTCAGCATGCATATAACCACTTAGAAAAGTAAATCAGATATCAAAACAATATCAGTCACATGATGCATTCAGTGCAAATGCTTTTAAACTTGTGCTGTCAGCCATGTGGTTGTTCAACTTGACTTACCTTTCAGTGAGGTTTCCACTAATCTCAAATACTGCTTGTTTCGTTTGTTCCCGTGGCTCATTTTCTGTGCCATCCCGTTTCTCTGCAGCACGCACTCCTCCAGCTGCACCACGTTCTCGTGCTTCTTCTCCAGGCTCGCCAGGGCCCAGAACTCGGACAGCGCTAGCTCCACTTTCTCGGGCGCGTCGCAGCGGAGCTTCTTCACGGCCACGCGGGCTCCGGACCTGCGGGCGACGGCCTCGTACACCACACCGTAGCTCCCGCGACCCACCTCCCGGATCAAGCTATACCTGGGTGTCTTGAAGAACATTGCGGGATGGAGAATGTCATGCTTGAGGAAGCCCGTGGAGAAACAGTTGCCTTCCTCCATGAGCTCCTCCTCATCCTCGTTGGTCTCCACGGGCAGCGGCCGCAGAGCCTTCCCTTCACCCCGCCTCATGTGTGCGCTGGGCGGCTTGGCTCGCTTGCAGCCCCGCCGGAGGCTCGTTATTCTCCCCTGTGTGCCGTTACGAAGCTCCATGAGTTTAGCACCCCCCGTGTTAACATATGTGTCGGGGCAATACTCCTATATCTCATAACGTCCCTGTAAAAAAGCTGCGGGCTGACAGTTGTCGCTTTTGTGGAAACTCGACAGGTTCGTTCCATAGACAGGTTCGTTCTCGTGTTTTTTGTCACTTCTTCTATCAAGAGTCTGACATAAACAATAACAACTTCAGCAGGAGAGCGCGGAGGGGGCGTGGCATGAGCGGGCCGTTCCATTTCATTCATAAGACGGGGGAGGCGTGTCACAAATCCTATTTTAAACATTATTTATTCGCACAGTGTTTATTTCAATATACCTATAAAAATTGGATAATATTCAAGATTAAATGTTTTTTTTTTATTATTATTTAATATATCGTTCCATCATGCACAAGAAGTGTTTTCTGACAACAAAATCTGACAATAATTTGTTTTTATTTATAGAATTTTAATAAGGGGAGCAGGTATAATTGTAAATGGGATGACATCTGGGGCCTGTACCATGAAGCTGGATTAGCTGGCTAGCCAGGTAAGTTTCAGTTTAGTTTGCACCAATCCTGGGTTTTAGGTACCATGTAAGTGGCTTGGCTTTTAGCTGCATTCATTTCCATAGTAACTTACACTCCAAGCTCGGGGCAGGTTATGTTCTTGGTTAGAGATCTCAAACTGAAGCTGGACCAATCAGATGTGAGAAAAGTGACACATGTCTGACACAAAGTCACTCCAGTTTATCTTGCTCCAAATTAAATGTCACTAATGCTTAAAAAAAAAAAAAAAAAAAAAAAAAGTCTGGCTTTAATGATAATTACTCAGTCATTTTATGATTAATATAATTATTGTGGTTCATATTATTATTATTTATCTTTTACACACAATCAATTTAAGTTAAACAGTTATTATAAATCGTGTATTTTAAATAAATATAAATGTATACCGATCATATGATATATATAAGCTGTAGTATCAAAAGATTGCACCATTTAAAAAAATAAAAAATCTGACCTTACATGTTCTAGTCTCTACCACTATATATTTTCAAATGTATGAACTAAATTAACAAGTTTCACTTGTGACTTCACTGATAGAGCAAGATTATTTATTTTATTTGTCCTGGTTAAATTTGTCATATTCTTCAGTCTCTTAACCTTTAGCAAAACCTTTAACCTTTAGTTTTGAATCTCGCTGGGTCTCTCACGAGAAGTAAATCAAACTTGCTTTGTGTTGCAAGGCTCGTGATTGGCTGTTCGCCAGTGATGTCACACATTCATGTGCACGCGCTCCACAAACTCAGGATCAAAGCCTGAATTGACAAAGAAAGTTGATGAACAGCATCATGGTACCAACAGAGCCAGATTGGAGAGGTTTGGTTTTGTCAACTCAAAACTAACCCTGTAACTCTGAATTTGTTCAGCTACCATCATGGTACAGGCCCCTGGATAAAATAAAATATGATGTACAATAAAATCCATTAATATATTTATAAATATGGGGAATAAATACCCTAATTTTATTTATAAAAGAAGAAGAAAGAAAAATAAATAAAAGTCATCTTTTATTTATGTGTTAAGAACAATAGCTGTAAAACTAACTTTTTAAAGCCATTAAGGGATAATTGGGGTAGTGCTAATTATTTTATGTTTAATTTTATGTTTGTGTTGTTAATGTGTGATGTGTTTTAAGTATTAATGTGGATGTATTGATGTCACCAATGTCAAAGACGAAAAAAGGACAATAAAGTAAAACTAATTAATACTATATGTTGTTTATGTGTTTATTATTGATTCAGGAAAAAAAATAGAAGCTAGTAAGTACAATAGAATAAACAAAATACATTAATAATAATTATGATTATTATGTAAATAAAATTATATAAAGTTAAATAAAAAAGCAATTAGTAAAACATTTTACAAGTCTCTTATTTTTCAATATATTTATTTTTTTTTTTTTTTAATGAGTTCCCAGGGGACTTAAAAAAAAAAAAAATATATATATATATATATATATATATATATATATATATATATATATATATATATACACACACACACACACACACACACACACACACACACACACACACACACATTTCAGTACACTCTGTATCTTAATTACATAATAAAAGCCCTCACCCAGCTTCATTCTAATATTTTAAGTGGGGGAATGAAGTAACATATTTGCGCTTCAGCAAACATAAAGTGTTAATAACAATAATTAAAAGGAAATGTTTATGATATGATCAGTGTGATTTGGTGCGGGAGCTACAGCGTGTTCCCCACGGACCGTGACGTCATCAGGGAGTCTGCATTCATGTGCATTTTTGTACTTTTTTAATCGATTACTTGATTATATATTATTCACACAATTCATAATTTTTAAGACAGTGTTTTATTTTGATTTTTTTTTCTGTCACAACATTTCTTTAATGTTCTTTAAATGTTCTTGTAAATGAAATGTTAATTAATTAATTTCTTAATATTAAATCATGTTCGTAGATAAGTTGACTGTGCATATCAGTTTAATAATTTTTTTTTGTTAAGTCATCATGATTCTTATTATGATGTGATTTAAGTTATTTTTTTTGTAATTATTTCTGAAAAAAAAGTTATTTCATTAGATTTTCTTTTAATTTATTTTACTCTCTAATTTTATTTTAAATGTTTTTACTATTATTATTATCATTATTTTTGTTTTATTTCCAAACCACTAACAAAAATCTTTATACAATTGCAATTTTCATAAATGGATTTTTTAAAAAAATAATTATTTAGTCTCAAATGTAAATGACAGCACATTTTATGATTTACTCAGTCTAATAAAGTTTGGTTTCTGATGCAAGAGTTTTTGAAAATGGGTGTCCTTTGAACAAATATATTGATTCGTTTTAGATTTAAGTTTTAAGTTTTTAGAATTAAGGAAAAGAGGCTCTTTTTAGTGTGAAAGTCAAATAGCACCATTTTATTTTATTTATTTTTTGGGGTAAAATTGTAACTCTTTAGTGAGACAAAAGAATAAATCAATTTCAGTGATTTCACCATCTCTCCAAAGCTGGAGAATGGACTCAAATCCTTCAGAAAGAATATAATGTCTTTCAATAAACAGCTACATGTGTTTGAAGCGAAACACCACAGGGCTCAGCTCAAGAGTTTACAGCGTTAATTGCTGCCCACTCAACACCAGAGTTTCAGGTTAAAAACCCTCGTGACAATAACAAGACGGCTGAAGATCAAATCACATATGTACTGATTTCATATCATTCAATTCTGCCTCTCCTCCTCACATTTAGAAATTATACTGAAACACTTCAGGCATTTCAGTAATTTGATTAGACTTCTCTGTGACTCAGCAGCTAGTTAACTGAACACGATCAATGGCCACCGTCTGTATTTTACCTCATTTGGACTACAACTTTCTCTTGACCTCCACAGCCTCGGTTCTTTCTTACTGTAGGCTGATATTGTTTTTGCTCAAGTTTCAGGGTCAGTGTAATTTATGACTCACATGCCTCTCTTTCTCCGTGATTCTCTTACTTTTACACACTGCACAATGCATCATGTGTCTCGCGTTGCCACAGTAACATGAAGGCCAGCATGGATGAAAAAGCATGCAAGCAGCTTCACAATAACATGCTTGTGAAAAGGTGAACAGCTGATCTGATATATTAATTATCCACTGATATAATAATATTATCGACTGGTTTATTAATAATTAAATGTATGAATGATTTACATACCAGATTTATATGTGTGTGCATAAAAATACATTTACCTTATATATATTTAATGTTTAAAAATGCACTGGAAAGACTATGAATTTGGTGCAGAAAACATTTTTCACTCATTATTTTAAATTAATTATAAATTAATTTTATCATATGAAAATTAAAATATAATATTACATTTTGAAGTTTTAATATTAAATGTCTGACATTTTTTAACTGAAATGAAATATACTCCAGCAATCTTTGTTTAATGCACAAGTTTGAAAAATCATGATGTGAATATTTGTTTACAAAGGCACGGTGAATGAATGATGATTTTAGGAATTACATTATTTTAAGCTGTACAGTTTGAGCAGCTAAAAATTTGTGTATTTTATAATGCATTTGACGAAATGAGGGTGGGAGGCAAGTTATTATACATTGGTAACTTTTACAGCCCACTCAGCAACAGCTGGAGAGACTCATGAATGTGAGACGTTATATACATGATGTTTGGGTATTGAAACTAATAAATATAGCAGCTGAGCTTCGTGCAGGGAAGGATGAGAGCGCTAAAGTGGACTTACCAATGGAAATCTTTTATAAGATGGCATGAGAGCAACCAAAGAGCCAGTAGCGGTTTTAGGCACGGGCGAACCGGGCAGCCGCCCGGGGCGTCATTTTTTCGTGACACATTGGGGGCGGCAGCACGAGCAGATAAACAAAAAAATCCTCTGTGTCGCGAAGCGATTTTTCGTCATTTATATCATTTCACTGTGTGTGGAATTGGCAAATTGGCGCTCCCTGCAGCTGCCGGCGCCCCTGCTTGCTTAAAATATCCATTGAAGCTTTGTGTTGTGAGAGAAGTGTAAGGGAGTGGGGCGAGAGGCGCGTGCGACATTTCACCTCTGGGTCTCTCTCAAATGGAACGGACAGGGCGGGGGTGGACGGGGACGGGGGATCCACACTAGTAATATAATTAATAATAGGCTAAAGTCAGTCACACACCTCGACTTTCTTCCAAATAACGCACATTTCATTCATAATGTTATAATACAGGCCTATAGTTCCTGCAAATGAAACTAGGTAATACAAAACGATTATGCGGTCATCAAGGTGAATTGGTTTAGTCTTGACTTCTGGTCGTGAGCGACAGGTGGGGGGGTGGGAAATCTGCTGATTGTCGAGTGCCAAATAAACAGAGATGGAGAAGAAAAGGTCAAAGCCAGGTGCCCAATTTCGAAAAAAAAGAAAAGAAGAAGAGGAGAAACGAGCAAAAGATTAAGGTATGCAACTATTGTCTCTGTATCATTACAGTATCCATTTCATGAATGAAGGGCTAATGTTAATTGGTGGTGGGTATAACTCTTTGTTAGCCTTTTTGCTATGATGCTTGCTATGCTTATACAACAATAATTTGGTTTCAACTCAATCATGAGATCTAATTTATAATATTGTGCTTTGCAATAAAACTGTTAAAAGTTCAGTTATCATTTCCATCAGTTGGTTTAACATTAGGCCCCGTAAATAACCAACAGCATTTTATTTGCTACACATAGTATAGTTTCCTAAATATAGTTTTACAAGTCATAACTAAACGTGTGTCATGTGTATAATTTGAGGCAGTAACCTAATGGCACCTCCATGAAAGTTAGATTGATATACAAATTTTGGTTGAAAAATATCCTGAAACCCAAAAAGTTTTTGTTTTATATAATTTAAAGTCCCAGTGACCATAGCATAATGTGAATAAAATATGATTTTTCATTGTATTTTTTTTTTTACTATTTGTTTCTATGCTCTAAACAATGTGATGACATGGGGGAAAAATGAAATAAATATATATATTTTTTTTTTTCCGGGTCTAGGAGGATATAGCGTGTAATGACAGACATTTAGTGTGTAAGAGCATGTTTATGTAACCCTTCTATTATGTTTTGATTCAATTTGACCCTAGGCTGTTTTAGCTTTATAAAACATTATCCTATGGTCTTTTGATTTCAAATGCAGTTAAATTGCAATTTCATGGGCACTTCTAAAATATTTTGGAGCATCCTCTGCCACTGGTCAGGATGAGCCAACCACCTCCTCCGCTACACATATGTCTCCACAAATATCTGATATTGAGGATGAAGACCTCTTTGCCTCTACTTCTACCCAGCATGAGCTTTCAGGTGTGCATATCGTGTGTGTGTGTGTATGTGTGTGTGTGTGGGCTACAAGACAACTGCAATTTAATGTAATTTTAATATTTATGAGTAGGACTGTGTTTTTTTCACTGCTATGTGTTTTGAGTAATATGCCAATATGCTGTCTGATAGAAATGCCTGGAGCTGAACCCCCACTGAGCCCCACTGGCCCTCATATCTGACTGACAGGATTCGGACTGAGCTGGTTCACAGAGGACCAAGTAAAGTGCCACCTGGCTTTGTTTTCCGTAGGAATGAGAGTAATGGGAGAAGTTGCCACCACTAATATTTTAAGAAAACATTAGTAAGTGGTGAAAAGATGGCAAGAAGTTGGCTGATTTATTCAATTAAGAACAACAGCCTCTTTTGCTTCTGGTGCAAATTGTTTTCCAAGAGGAACATCAATTTAACAAGTGCAGGAATGGCAAATTGGAAACATGCATGCAATGATCTCACATCATATGAAAACAGTTGTTATAATAAAATATTGCTGTTTGTGCAGAACTTTGTTTGCTATTTTTTGTGTGTGTGTGTGGTTGGGGGGGGGGGGGGGGGGTGGGGGGCGCTCGAAAGGGGTCTCGCCCAGGGTGTATTTCAATGTAGAACCGCCACTGCAAAGAGCATAGCTTTTCATATGAACACTGATAAACAAGCAGCTCTTCTCTGAACTCTAGCTGATTCAAACGAGAGAATAAATATATATATATATATTACCCTTTTTAAAACACAGAATCCCTCTCTTATTTACCATACACATCTGTCAGTGCATTGAGATCATTATAAACACATGCTAAAATTGACTTCATAAGTCATTTCTCATTAACCCCTGACACCTAATTAGCCCAAATCATATTAATTATTGGGTTGCATGTCCCTATAAATAAATAAATGTGTGCTGTTGCAAGAAATGCACATATACTGTTGTTTTAGATTAACTTTTCTTATTAAATAAAGGTAATTAAATATTAAATTAGTTTTATTATTATTATTATTATTATTATACAGTCCTCCTTGTTGTAAACAGCACTAGAAATGGATAAACAGAGAAAGAGAAGGGGGAAAGTTTCCTTAAAAACAATGACTGTGTGTATTAATAGATCGATTTAACAGGCTAGACTTCACAATAACTCGATTAATAAAACGTCAGATTAAATTCCAAGCTAATTTGCATATTAATATGATTATCTGAGTGTGGGTGGGGCTTCTCGGTCTCGTCTTGGGTATTGTTTGTTGCCCTCCGGTGTCTGAACACAGAACTGCACTTTAAGAGTCTGACACGAACATGAGCTTCCACGGAGAGATGTGATGTGATTGATGTGCAATCTATTGAAGAGGTCTATGCTACTGCTGACCATTTCACCCAACAAAAGACACATGACGTCAGTCTTTTTTCCACATCACAGGAGTGTCCAGTGCTTCGCTTTCTGGTGGGGAAAGGCAATAATGGTTGTGCAACTCTGAATTAAAAGACAGATTTGCGCAGGATTCTTCAATATACACATAGAGTGTCTCTAATGCCTTACAGACATCAGACATTTTGAGAGCTCAAAGCTGTTTCTGTGACAGCCTTAGGCTCCTGTAAACAACAACAAAAGATAAAGTGGCGTTATTAGCCAATGAGAAACGCAGTTTGTGTTTTGGACATGATTGTGTGACATGAAGTCAGAATTTGTAATATCTATATCTAAAAACCTTAAAAAATGCAGAAAGTGATTTCTGAGAAACCTCGTCAATCACTGAAACACATTTAGCCAATCAGCAGGAAGGGGCGTGTCTACTTCTGATGGGGGCGGTGCCTGTTGCATTGTGGACGTGCTTGTTTTGTTCATTTTAAATATAAACATTATTTGTCAAAAATGGCAGCTTTAAAGGATAAATGATAAACACATTATTTACCAACTAAGGTTTGAGATATGAACAACAAATGCAGGTAAATTATACAATTATATATAGGCTACATATAATTTTCTCCTTTAAAGGGGTTATATGATGTGTTTAAAAAGAACATTATTTTGTGTATTTGGTGTAATGAAATGTGTTTATACGGTTTAAGGTTACTGTGCGTTATTGTTTCTCCTCCATGCCCTGCCTTTCTGAAACGCGTCGATTTTTACAAAGCTCATTGTTCTGAAAAACAAGGTGTGCTCTGATTGGCCAGCTATCCAGTGCATTGTGATTGGTCGAATACCTCAAGCGTGTGACGGAAATGTTACACCCCTTAACATTCTGTGATCCAGGTGCGACGAGACAAAACCAATAAAACCCATTACAAACGAGGCATTTGCTGCACACATCTGAATATTTGGCTTCTGTTCTGGAACAGTGTTGTAAATACAACTTAATCACCGATTTCTAGTTCTCTTTTGAAAGACCAAACAAAGTAGTTTTGATTTCACAACGAAACACACAGCATCTCCACGACATGGAGCCGGCGGCAACAGAGAGAATCAAAGTTACTCCTTTTATTCTTTGCGTGGACATTTTGGGCGGCGTTATGCAAATCTTCCCAAATAGTGACATAGTGATAGTGAGTCTTTACTTTTATAAAGAATATGCCTTAGGATTGGCTTTACACCTGAATAATTTTCTGGGAACCAAAGGATGTGTGTATGTTATTGTCCCACGTCATGTTCTCCTTTCTACCGCAGAAGCCCAGTCCTGCTGCGTCAGAGCGGAACGCTTTTGTCCTCCTTCCGGAAACACCGGAAAGCTCTCAGCCTCCACGCTCACAAAACGGCTCCATGCTGCTAAGGAGACACACAGAGCTCTTGCCATTATAAACGCTGATCTGAGATCAGACCTATGTCTAGCATGTCAACGGCATGGTCTCAGTATCTGATTTGAGCTCAGTCTTGTGGGAGGAGAGGCGGCGCACTCCGATGTAAATGATTTCTGAGCAGTCAAACAAACTGAAAGGAAAGACCTGCTGTTTATGTTTAAATAAATATGAAGAGAGGCAACACAATTATGCTGCTTACAGCCAAATAAAACATGCAGCCGTTATTACAGCTCATTGCAATACTTTAGTTAGAAGAATGTTGCATGTTAGCAAAGTAAAAGAAGCAAAGCCCACTCTTTATCCTGTCATGTGGCGTCTTTGACGTGCTGACAGCTGTCCTTTCGTCCTTAAACTTATCCTTCAGTGAGTTTGTCCTAACACTAGAAGAAAAAAACACAAATATAAAGATGTATGACGTGTTTCTGTGTGTGAATAGCTCTTGTTTTCACTCTAGAATTATCACAGTAGAAATGACCTTGGTCTCCAAAGCAGAAGAAATGAAGCGCTGTGACAGATTGACTTCCGAGTCATCTAATCAGAACTTAATACAGAGACTGATCTTCAGATTGATCTCACTAAATATCATTTTGTGCTGGAGAAAACACTTAAAAACTAGCTGATGATGAAACTTTTGCTGATTATTTAATGTAGCCTACTTAACTAAAACGAGCTAAAGGGACACAGTTATTGAACATTTTATCGCAGCTCTATATGTCAAATTGAAGTTTAGTTCACTTGTTTTCAGACCATATGAATCCTTCTTGTTGTATTCACTGAAACGGCATTGGATGAATGATTTGCACAGGACTGAATCGAGAAAGTAGGATGCACTGAAATTGAATCAGAGAGGAGACCTAAAGTTTTAATAATTGTCCTAATTCTGTGAGAATGAAGGAAGTGCTTGCCACAGCTATAGCGATAATGACACACTCTCAGAAAAAAAGGTACAAAAGCTGTCACAGTGCCGGTACATTTTCAAAAGGTACACCTTGGTACCTTAAAGGAACATATTATCTAAAAGGTCCAAAAGTGTACCTTTTGAAAATGTACCGGCACTGTGACAGCTTTTGTACCTTTTTTTCTGAGAGTGCGTAAAAAAACGATATCTCTGAAATAACTTGGAGAATTATGATTTTTTTTTTTTCAGCTGAAGATAAAAACATTGACAGCAATCAGAATTCACTCTGCTTTAAAGAGCGCGAGCATGTAAAGCGACAGATGACTGAACTGCAGCACACGCATAATAACAAAACATCACTGTCCATGTGTTAAAGGTAGATTTACATGCTTTCTGGTGTGAACAGACATTTAATGATTTTACTGACAGAAAGGAACTTTTATGGTTTAATGTTGATTTATGTTGGACAAAAGTGAGATAACGTGAATAGTAAGCTAATGGTTGTGGTTAGGTTGTGGGATGGTTATATATATGTTTCTTCATTTTATGATCGAGATATACTATTGTCAGTGAAGTGACTGGCCAACATGTATATTTAATTAAGACAAATTAATTTTGTGTAAATATTTGCCTTTGTAAATGTAAAATCAAAAAGTAGGTTTTAAAGTAGATTTTACCAAATTCCATGTGTGAAAATGTGTAAAAACATATACGAGAAAAACTACTTTTATTTTATCACAAGTTAGTGATAAAATAAACATTGGTGTATGTACTAATTTTAAAGAAGAAATACATTTAAAGTGAATCATCTTTCAGATAATATAATTTATGTTATTAAAAAATAAATATAATTTATTACTTGATATTTTGCTATACTGTGAATAAGAAAAGGTAAAACTATGAAGAATCTGTGAATATTTTTCCTGCAGTTTTTTTTTTTTATATCAGCCCAATAAGCACATTTTATGAACACTATTTTTCTTTCCACAAACTGTCCTTGATAAAGAATGCATTAATTATTTTCAGGATGCTTAAGATATCTGAGTTATTTGGCAAAAAACTTTTTTTTTCAGTCATGCAAATAGTTGCCATTAACAGGTCTTCTCACGTTGGACCTTCATCAAATCTTTGTCACAGGTGTTAAACATGTTTCCTGCATTAATGTTTTGGGCTCAATCAGTCATGCAATAACAATAACTTCATATTCCTGTTGTATTTGTGTAAATTAATATGAGTGTAAAGAAATAAAGCATAGTACGCACATTACAACATGCAGTATAAAAAAAAGGACTAAAATAGCTACATTTATCAGCTAATTCAAAAGCAGAACGTCATTAGGTCTTTACAACATGTTTCATTTGTTCCAAGTCCTTTCCTGAGATGTATTTTTATCAAAATGAATCACTTCAAACGTTGTCATCACATCTCTCTGAGCGCTAGAAAAACATCATCAGCACATCACATGATTTCGTCGATCTATCAAGCTGTGAAATAAATAAGCTTGCGTCTTCTCATTTCACCTGTTAATGCTGCTCCAGGCCCGTCAGTTCTTGAGGGTGAGTCTGGGATGTAATGAGAAGTTAAAAGTTGCAACTCCCACAGTAATTATTTATGGAAATAATCTCAGCTGCTATGGTTACGAACACACCACATGCAGGAGAAAGTTCAGGTGCAATTCAATCTAAATGAGATAAATGTTTCTACCTCATTGTTTTTACATCGTGGATTCACTGCTTTCCAAACTCATTACAGACTCACTATCTAATTAGTTGAGAAGGACAGTAGGAACAGTTTGCACGTAATCACAGTAAATAGAGAGTATGCCCACCTGGTTCTAACTTTTTTTATTAGTTTTTTTTGTGTATGTAAATGTTTGTTTTAAAAGTTCAGTGCTGTTACCCTAATTGTTTTGTGACAAATAAATTATTATAATAATTATCTATTAGTTATATTTCAGAAAATATTTAAATACTTTAAGAAGATACTTAAAAGAAGAGGTAAGTAGAAAGTAGAAGTAGTACTTAAAAGCACTGACTTCAAATTAATCTGTGATTATGATTATTTTGAATCAGATTTGTTTGAATTCCATTGAGTCTGATTCATTGGATTCAAATGAGAATGATTCAACTGAATTCAGTGGAATCAGATGCTTTTGTATCAAATTCATTCGAATTCAGTTGGATCTGATTCAACTTAATACAAATGAATCATGTTCATGTGAATTATTTTGAATCAGATTCTTTTGAATTCAGTGAACCATCAAAAAACACTTCAAAGGTTCATTTGAAGTGCTTTTTTGATGCAGTTAATGTTTTTAGTTTTGTAGCAAAGTGATTTTGTCTTAATAGAGATCCCCATTTTTTTGTAATATTATACATTCAAAGATATTGCCCTCCTAATATATTAAATATTCTTACCTTAGTTTATCAATTTGCAGCTATTTGGGGCAGCTTTTGTTTTAGTTTTTTGTTGCAAACTGTGTTCATCCTAATGGAGATCCTATTTTATTTGTGATATGATTCATCTCAACTCAACTCAACTTTATTTCTAAAGCACTCTGACAAACCACAATGGGCACTAAAGTACTGTCCATGAAAATAGACCCAGTTGATCCTTGGAGCGAAGAGAGCTCAAAGGTTGATGTAGACTAATCAAATCATAAACAAACTCTGGTGTCAAGCCAATAGAGAGATTTAAAAACATATAAAAGCACTTTATACTGGATTCTGTATCGAATCGGTAACCAATGCAATGAAACCAATACAGGGGTAATGTGGTCTCTTTTTTTTGGTACCAGTTAAAAGCCTAGCAGCTGAGTTCTAAATATATATATACTATAATTTGAGCATACTGATGGTAATTTATACCATGCTTATCAAATATATTTTCTAATGAAAGCAAATAAAGGGAAAACAAAATGGGTCCCAAAATCGAGCCCTGAGGAACCTCAGACGTTAATGTGTTCTTGTGGCTCAATGTATAATAATCAAAAATCAAAATATAAATGTAATGTTACAACAGAAGAAGAACAGTTTGTGTCCAGTGTCCAAACTAACTGAAATGGTTCTAGGATGTATTGTAATGGTTTTATGAGGAAGGTTATACCCACTTGGTCTTTGAGATGATCAATGAGGATATCATGATCAACTGTGTCGAAGGCAGCACTGAGATCCAACAGTATAGTGATAGATATTATATATAATTATAAGTGCAATATAATGGCTCTACTCCAAGATCTAGTAAGCTGCCTTATTGTTTGCCTTTAGCACATGAAGCTAACTGAACATTGCAAGGGATTGATTAATCTATTTATGACATTAGGATTTGGAACAGGGCCATGAACACACTGTTTTTATGTGTGTATTTTATATTGATGCTAATTTGCAGCACTGTTCATGTCTCATGTGCACAACATTTAAAGCATTTTCATAAGTCAATTTTAGATATAAAACAGGATGTTTCCATTTGTAATGACTCAGAATTGACATGCTTTCGTTTCCAGGTTACTGGAAAGGATACACACAGGGAGTAGAAAGGCAGAGTATATAAAAACAGTGTTCGCTGATGTGCGCACTTAGATAATTGAGTATTGTGTTTGAACAGGACCCAGCATTAGATTAATGATTTATTCAGGACTTACAACAGAGCTGGTACATGACACACTTCTGTCCGAACCGCTTTCAGGATTGTGTAGAAGAATGTTCCAGCTTGCAATCTTGCAATTAAGGCATACAAGTTAATCTACTGAACATAAACATTTTCTTGGTAAATTATAATAAAGATCAGGTACGTCACTTGACTGCCATTAATAAATCCTTTCCCGTGGCCTCATGGGATGTTTGAATGTGCACTTCAGAATCCAGGCAGAATACAATGCATTTTATAAATTGTCGCCTCACATAATAATGTTTTATTTAGCTGTAGCTCCTGGAAACGCAGGCCAGTATTGTATAAAGAGCTAAACAAATAAAGGTGACTGGCAGCAACTTCCGGTTTACACGTACAGCATTTCCTGTGTGACTTACATCATTGCCTATGTGCCAACTGTAGAAGAATGCTGTCTATAAAGGTCAACGTTTCTTTGTAAACAGTGTATTTTCTTCTGTGTTTGCTTCACTGTAAAAGGCCCAAGAACGATAACTAGTCTATATGGATAACTATAACTATATAATTATATAGTGTCTACACCAACTCACGATAATGTTCTGTTTTATTCTTTTATTCTTATTATTTCTTTTTTTATTATTATTGTTTATCAGCTGGTAATCATTCTGAAATTATTATACTGATATCCTCTGTGTCATTAATATTAGTTGCTGTGTGGGTTTACTTATATCTTTTTTAAGATAATTATAATATCTTATAGTCATCCTTTTATTACTGTGAAAACCTCATGTGTATGGAGTTTGTGAAGACACATATAGATCCAACATTTCATTTTTTGGCTCATCCACGGAAGTGAACTTCTCCTGGGAGTAGAGTCTGTGCGTCCTCCGTGACAACCTAAATTAATCGATTTTTTTTCTTTGGTTCTTTGGCAACAAGCAGGAAGATCAACACGTCTAAGTGAGCTCAGGAAACTAACAAACATTATACTGCTAGGTGAGGTTGCTTAGAAACTACCATTTATTTATTGAAGATCACTGACAGCGTGTCTCTCACTGTACTACGAGACAAAGCACATCACAGCACAGCACATCACATCACATCACATTACATCCCTGCACAGCACAGCACTACACATCACATCACATTACATCACATCCCTGCACATCACAGCACAGCACAGCACTACACATCACATCACATCACATCCCTGCACATCACAGCACAGCACAGCACTACACATCACATCACATTACATCGCATCACTGCAAAGCACAGCACATCACATCACAGCACATCACATCACATCACATCGCTGCACAGCACATCACATCACATCACATCACATCACATCCCTGCACATCACATCACAGCACATCACATCACATCACGCACATCACATCACATCCCTGCACATCACAGCACAGCACAGCACTACACATCACATCACATTACATCGCATCACTGCAAAGCACAGCACATCACATCACAGCACATCACATCACATCACATCACATCCCTGCACAGCACATCACATCACATCACATCCCTGCACATCACATCACAGCACATCACATCACATCACGCACATCACATCACATCCCTGCACATCACATTACAGCACATCACATCACAGCACATCACATCGCATCACTGCACATCACATTACAGCACATCACATCACAGCACATCACATCACATTCCTGCACATCACATCACAGCACATCACATCGCATCACTGCACAGCACATTACAGCACATCACATCACAGCACATCACATCACATCCCTGCACATCACATCACAGCACATCACATTACAGCACATCACATCACAGCACATCACATCACATCCCTGCACATCACATCCCTGCACATCGCATCACTGCACATCACATTACAGCACATCACATCACAGCACATCACATCACATCCCTGCACATCACATCACAGCACATCACATCACATTACAGCACATCACATCACATCGCATCACTGCACAGCACATTACAGCACATCACATCACATCACAGCACATCACATCACATCCCTGCACATCACAGCACAGCACAGCACTACACATCACATCACATTACATCGCATCACTGCAAAGCACAGCACATCCCTGCACATCACAGCACAGCACAGCACTACACATCACATCACATTACATCGCATCACTGCAAAGCACAGCACAGCACATCACATCACATCCCTGCACATCACATAACAGCACATCACATCACGCACATCACATCACATCCCTGCACATCACATTACAGCACATCACATCACAGCACATCACATCGCATCACTGCACATCACATTAAAGCATATCACATCACAGCACATCACATCACATCCCTGCACATCACAGCACATCACATTACAGCACATCACATCACAGCACATCACATCCCTGCACATCACATCACAGCACATCACATCACATCCCTGCACATTGCATCACTGCACATCACATTACAGCACATCACAGCACATCACATCACATCCCTGCACATCACATCACATCGCATCACTGCACATCACATCACAGCACATCACATCACATCACATCCCTGCACATCACATCACATCACAGCACATCACATCGCATCACTGCAAAGCACATTACAGCACATCACATCACAGCACATCACATCACATCACATCCCTGCACATCACATCACAGCACATCACATTACAGCACATCACATCACAGCACATCACATCACATCCCTGCACATCACATCACATCACATCACATCGCTGCACATCGCATCACTGCACATCACATTACAGCACATCACATCACAGCACATCACATCACATCCCTGCACATCACATCACAGCACATCACATTACAGCACATCACATCACAGCACATCACATCGCATCACTGCACAGCACATTACAGCACATCACATCACATCACAGCACATCACATCGCATCACTGCACATCACATTACAGCACATCACATCCCAGCACATCACATCACATCACATCACATCCCTGCACATCACATCACAGCACATCACATCACATCACTGCACAGCACATCACATCACAGCACATCACATCGCATCACTGCACAGCACATCCCAGCACAGCACAGCACATCACATCCAGGCACATCACAGCACAGCAAATCACATCACAGCACATCGCATCGCATCACACCACACCACAGCACAGCACATCGCATCGCATCGCATCACACCACAGCACAGCACAGCACAGCACAGCACATCACATAGCTCCAGTTCCAAGAGTGAGGTGTCCATAGTAGAGGTGTAAAGATCTGAGCTGGTAACTAAAACTTAGTATGAACACACAATATTCAAATTATTTTAGTTTAAACTAACTAACATATACTTTTTTTGTAGTCTAAACTTTTTATGAAATTAAAGATGAAAGTAAACTCTCCGGCTTAAACTTTTAGCGTGAACATTACGAAATTTTCGAGTAGGCCTATTGATTTTTTTCTAAACACAGAAAAAATACCTAAAACCTACACCTACCTAACATGTTTGCAAATAACACTTTAGCAACACTAAAGGTTATGCTACAGCAGAATGCATTAAATAGAATAAAAAATAAAATAAACGGAAGGAGGTAAACAAAGCAACAGTTGATCGCGCGGTGTCCGATTAGACTGGTCAAATTCTGACATCACTTATAACTTATAACCAGTTTTGTGTTTTTGGTTTTAGTATGCTATTTTTACATACAATAATTTGTTATTTGCGCTAGCTGGTGAATTGCGTCCAGTTATTTTTAAAAACACTTCAATGTTCTGTTTAAGACCGTTTGAGTAAAAAATCTATTAATTAGAAATGGGTCATAATAGGATATTTCCACTGCATCTGTCTTTCCTTGAATCGCCCTAATTTTGGATTTCCGGAAGCTGAGCGTTACGCGCTTGATGAACGGAACACTGTGTCGACCGGTACATCCATTATAAGCACGGGAGGTTAACGGAGCAGAAAGACTCCATTCGTGGAAATGAGGGCCTTACTCTCGTCTTTATATATATATATATATTTTTTCAAGAACTGTGGTTTCTTTCTCCGAAAATGAACCGTACTTGCTGAATAGGAATGCAATTAAAAAGAGGAGCTGTAGTCGTTGAAAAGAGGAGACAAACCTGCAGCCTTGAGCTGCTGCAACTCAGTAGTAATACAAGTTACCCGTGCACATCCTTCTCTTCAAAAGTGGGTGTGTTTTTAATTTTATGAAAGACTATTCTACCCCATGTGAAGTAAATAGTCATAACTTGTTCGTATAGCCTAGCTGTTAAACATACTAATGCTTTTTTTAATTGCGTCAATATTAGCAAATTTCATTATTGTTTTTTATTATTATTCCCGAAACGCTGCATCATCGCGTGGGTGGCACAAGTCAATCAGCTGCTCGTCGTTCTCATTGGTTCATTCAGGTGGCCGTGTGAATAAAAGTCTGTAGACTGACTCCAAGTGAGAGCAAACCGTAGATGGATAAAGAGTGACTCTATCAAAGGACACGAGAACAAAGAAGTTTCAGTCAGCTTCGCCAAGTGATCGCCTTGACGCTTGGAGAACAAGAAGCTCTGTAGGTAGGCTACTCAAGGTAACAACTGTGTAATCTTGTGTTGGCACACGTACCTCACTGTATTCTAAAGCTTAAGAACAAAAAGCATAGCCTACCTAGACAAACAAATACTTTAAACATAATTGATGATTTGTTGAAAAACCACAAACACCTCCCAACCGAGAAGATTATCTGAGATCTAAAGCTCGCTTTCTTCTCTTGTACCACAGGAATCGCTGTAGATGATGGAGTGGTATGTTTTGGTGTTGATGCTGAGCTTGCCAAGCTTGAGTCAGGCAGATTGTTCAGAGCAATGCATGAGATGCGCGCAACAGATCTCCGACCTGGACTCTGCAGTGAACCGCTTGGTAAGATTACTCTCAGTCCTCCTTATTTTGAAACAGTGTTTACATGCACTTAGCTTCTGTCATAAATGTAATGAATGAGAAGGAGATGAAACGGCAAAAACGACTTTTACTATGCACAATAAAGTTGGCGTGTATTCAGAAGTGCAAATAGTATATAGCATTAACTAAATTGAACAAATGAAGCATGAATGCTATAGTAGGCTATAATGTAAATGATCGAATGAAAAATTAGAGACAAACTTTAAACTAAATCGAATACAAATCAAACATTTATAGTTGAAAAACAGAGAGGTGCCTCTGTAATAGAAGCACTGAGAAATGTTCGCATCCTTTTTCATTTAGAAATAAACTGGGCGCATCTCTTTTGAGGCGCGCGCATTCAGCACCTTGGAGAGCGCGACGATAGCGCGCTCGGTAGATTAACATAGAAAACTAAATATTCATAGGCTATTAGATATGGCTTTCCGCTGTATAATTACAAATCACCGTTTCGGCATACAACTTTACTAGATAATTTTTTTTTTGTTGATGTTTTTATTGTTAAAATGCTATTTCGTAGAACTTTAAAACGGTAGGTATGGCATCAGACAATAAAACCCTGAATTCTATTCTTAATGTTTATTTAGAGCAAACTTCAAACAAACAAGATTCAAACAACCATCCTCTAGTAAAGAACTAACTAATAAAACGCGTCAGGAGTCAGAAATCCACAATCCTGAAACTTTTATTTCCAAGTGCGCAGAGTCAACCCAAACCTACTTTTCTTTCTGCAGACTTGCACTTTAGAATGTGAAGGAGCCGTGCCATCTACAAGTACATCAGACAGATGTGAGAAGGCTTTACGGGAGCTCTCAGACGAATTCGCGGAGCTCAACGGAGAGCGAAACGCGTTAAACGCGGAGGATCTCCAAGAGAAGTCGTCCAACCTGGTCAAACGATACGGGGGCTTCATCAAGAGGATCGATAAGAATAAAAATAAGTTTTTCGCCTCGCCATGGAAGGAGAACGCCATACTTAAAGGACTGTTTGCGAAGAAACACGGAGAGTCGCTGTCGAAACTTGGCGAGCGAGGCGTCCCGTCGATCACGGAAGACGACGAGGGCGAAGACGTAACGGGAGTTTATGATACCGACGTTCCTTTAAACGAAGCCAAACGCTACGGCGGGTTTCTCCGCAAATTCGGGCCCAAGATAAGCAACTTTGTGGATAACACCAGCCCGCAGGTGTTGCAGAAGAGATACGGCGGGTTTATGCGAAGAATCCGCCCGAAGTTGAGGTGGGACAAACAAAAGCGATACGGTGGGTTTTTACGGCGTCACTTTAAAATCGCCGTGCGCTCTGACGAAGAGCCCTTATCGTACGAGGACTATGCTTTATAAGCTATTGTATCATAGATAACCCAAACAGAACTCATAAAGCCAACTCATTTCAGTCCCTCCCTAAATGTGATGATCTTACACGTGTTGAGGCTGTTTTACCTTCCCAAATGGCTGCTGACCTCTGGACACCATCAACCTGTCAATCAGGACGTTTCAGTGACTGACCACTTGTTGTTTAACTTTACCCCCATGTAAGCAATCAGTATACCTCCTGCAGATAATGCTTGTTTAAGAATGACCAATAAAGGGCAAGAACTTCACCTGTTAAAATTGTTCGGGAAATGCTTTGTGACTTTTGTTTTCCAACTTTAAACATCCATGTTTTCCCGCGTTATTGTGAGTTCTAACCAATTAAAGACTTACTGCTATTTAACTTTACGATTTACAAAGCATTTTTGCTCTGTTCCAAAAAGATGTTCCTTTCAGAATTTTAAAGTTAAAGCTCAAAGTGCAGAATAATGTTTAGCTAAATAGCGCCACCTGTTGGTCTAATAAAAACTAATTCAATTCAACACTTGAAAAAAAAAAAAAGCAGTGCTGTGATGAACACAGACTTGGCTAAATACAAAAAGCACCTTACATCTGTTCTTTGAAAAAGCTGAAACACCTTGTTTTACTATGGTAAGTGTGTTGTAAAAATGCAAAACTGTCCACTGTTGAGTATATTTAGAATCAGTTTTTTCAATGACCACCTATTCGTAAAATTTGATCTTGGATATCACATTGTTCATCAAGAGTGTCTAATTTCGCTTTTATTTTGAAAGACAATACAGTTATGGTCCAAGTGAATGTGTTGTAAATAATCAGTTACGTCAAGTACAGATTACATATTTTTTGTAACAAGCATTTTCAGAAATAGCTACTACAATGAAAGACATAAATATGGGAAAAAGACTAATACAGAAAATGTGTTATGTTGACAGTATGAATAATGGAGTTAGCATTATATCTAAAAAAAAAAAAAACAGTATAACTACAATCACACACACACACTGCTCAACCATGAAATTTTAAGGACAAAATATGCCTTAATAAATAAACAGGCAAACAAACAAAAACAAAAAACACCTTAAAGGGACAGTTCACCCAAAATGAAAATGAAAAATCTCACCCTCAACTTGTTCCAAATGAATACATTTCTTTCTTCAGGTAAACAAAGAATATATATTTTTAAATGTTGGTAAACAAACGGTTAACAGTAGCCACTGACTTCAACAATATTAAGAAAAAAAATTAAATACTATGGAAGTAAACGCTACCTAAAAAAACTCATTGGTTACTAATATTCTTCAAAAAATCTTCTTTGATGCACAACAGACGAAAGAAACACACACAGGTTTGGAACAACTTGAGGGTGAGGAGATGATGATGATTAACTTTTGGGTGAATTATTTCTTTAAATATATCAGCCTATATTTAACTAAAATTTTAGTGTGATTACAATTAAATCAAATGCGATGCAACAACTGACACTCATAACAACACCATGGCTGTTTCAGCAAAAACTTCTTAAATGAATCATAAAAATGCAAAAAGAGTTCATCATCTATAAACAAATTATACGACACATTGACATCAATTTCACTCCTTCTGGTCATCTCTCTGTTCTGTGTGGCTCAACAGTCTCCTCAGTGGCAGTGTTTACAATACTGACACCGCTGACCGTTCTCACGAGACGGCACGGTTCAGACGGGCGTTTGAGAGTGGGAGGCGAGGTCACGGGGGTCAAGGTCATCAGGACGGTGTTGAGGTGCTGTGATTTGCTCTTCAGCTCTTTGGTACGTTTGCGATGCTCGTTACACTGTTGCTCTCGGGCTATAAATGCAAAAAGTTAAAGTTCACTTACTTTTCCATTTAAAAGCACAGAATAAAATAAAAATCTGTGGCTGGATTGGGAGATATACCCCAAAACAGGTTCTGACTCACTATGCTGCGTGTGCACTTCTCCCTACAGCGGTCCATCTGGCTTTTGTGACTGGCAAGGACTTTCTTCACCAGGTCCAACATCACGAAGGTCTGGACTATACTTTTGAGTAGAGCAGCATCTGCTGACAGATTCTAGTAATGAGCAATATTAAATCAGTTTTTGTTTACAACTGCAGAAAAAATGTATTCAGAAATAAAAAACATATAGGCCTAATAAAATCTAATAATCGTATATATATATATATATATAGATAGATAGATAGATAGATAAATAGATAAAATTAATGTTAATAAATTGAATTAATAAATTGACCGAATTAAATACAAAAAAAGTCGCGGCAAATATGTGCGTATGCGGAAGAAAAATCGCAATTCTTATCTCACGCTATAATAATAAAGAGAATGAATCGAAACTTAACCAAGAGTTTGAATCCGTCGTGTTTAGGAAGTTAAGACTCTACCGCGCATGCCCTCTCGTGACGTCACTCGGGGGTGTGGCTAAAATGGTTTAGAGTTGGCGGATTGTCTAAATATTTTTTATTTTAATTATTTATTTGTAAGTTCAGGTCTTCGTTTTGTTTTGTTTTATGGATGAATCTATGTTTCTCTGTGTAAAGATAACAATAAGTTGGTTTCATAGTGAACACAAGCAACATTTGGAAAATGAATGAATGAATGAATGAATACTGCTGTTCAAAAGTTTGGGATCATTAAGATATTAATGTGTTTAACAGTGTGTTTAATTTGTTTTTTAAGTCTCTTCTGTTTATCATGGCTAGTTTATCTGCCCAACAATACAGAAAAAACAGTAATATAAAATATTTTTTAGCATTTCAAATAATGGGTTTCCATTTTAATATAATAAAAATTTTATTTCTGTGATCACAGCTGTATTTTCAGCATCATTACTCCATTCTTCAGTGTCACATGATCTTCAGAAATCATTCTAATTTAATGATTAATTGCTGGAAACAGCTGTGCAGCTTAATATCTTTTTGGAGCCTGTAATACTTTTTTCAAGACAAATGTTTATGTCATATTACACCAAAATAGTGAGGGTCAGAAAGACAGACAGAGGTCTGGTTTTATCCAGATGTTTTTGAGAGGGCGTTTCTGGACATAGAGGAACATCTCTCTCTGGGCAGCTGCTACGTCACATTTATATTTAGGTTTTAGCCATATCTTAGCTTTTACACCTCCACCTGTGAATTTGCAGTGTTTCCAGATGTTTTAATGCACATTTTCAATGTATGCATAAAAACAACTGGATAGAAACATAAATAGGCCTACTGTTACATTATGTTTAGAGTTTTTCTTTATTACGCTAATGTAATTACATTTTATATTTTACATTCTGTTGATTTTTTTTTTTATTATTATTGAGCTTGTGTGAAAAATATATTTAGAATATCGTTTGTATGCAATCTCAAATATGATCATGTTTACTATAATTATAAAGTCAAAATCAAATCTACACCCAAGATTCACGAAATTGTAGCACAGAAAAACAAACAATTGTTTGAAAGTGAGAAACTAGTTAACCAATCTAACCAGCAGATGGCAGCATAGGATCATAATGTGCTATTAAATCTATGACTCAATAATAATAATAATAATACAGTAGACATTATATAATCTCTTTTAGTTTTTTATCAGTGTCCTTTTCTAAATTCTAAGTCAATTTATCATACATTCATTTTATAAATCAGAGATGAAACATTGGCAATTATAATAAAATATGTATTTCTGTATACTTTTTAGGCTAATCATGCAGTTGAACTTGTTCTTGTGCATTTTAAATGGTTTATTCATAAGAAAAAAATTAAGAATAAGAATAAGAATAAGTAATTAAATAAGACAACAATAATAAAATATTTATATTTCTCAAACGCGGTGCTAATTGTTCTGTCTTTTGTGCACGGTTGTTTTTTTATTCTGGGAGTTTCAGTAGTGTGGCAAAAGTGTGGTGCATTGGAAGAAACAGAATTCGCCTGAACCTCACACTTGTTCAGCTTCTCCATCAGTGTTTGATTATTCAGGTCTGCCTCGAGAACCTGGAAGTAGTGTTCAGACAGATACACTGATCATCTGTCTGCAGCTCATCTTCTGCAACAATGCGAGCCCCACAGGTGTCGAGGTGAGGATGATGATGATCAGACATGAGTTTACAGCCATTATGGGCTTATAAACACAAAGTGTGTGTTTAGTGCTTTTGGAGAGCTGAGAGTATGACAGCAGCTCATGCACATGTGTGTGTGCTATTTATTACAGGATTTCTTCTTTTGATTCTCTAATATGAAATATTCTGAGTTTTTTGATTGTTGACAATGGATTGAAGTTACAGTATTGTTGATGGACGTTTATGGTTTACTGGAGCTGAAATTTCAGGAATAAGACCAATTCAGCATCCGAAATACACTGTCATTTTATAAATTATATTTGATTATGTCTTAAAAATATTATTTTGTATTACTATACATTAACAAAAATGTCTAGCTATCTATATCTATCAAAAAACTATATATATGTACAAATATATAACCTAACATAATAAATATAAATGCTATCTATAATATATTATTACTGGTAGTGATGGTATTTATTTGTTTCAGCTAAGTAAGTGTTTATTTAATACTATAAATGTATTTGTTCATGAGAAAATATCCAAGGTCGTGCAATTGTTCTTGATATATATATATATATATATATATATTTGTCTGTATGTTTATCATATGATGGTCATTTTTTGTCAAATGTAAGGGTAAAATCACATAATTGCGATCACATAAATAACTATTAGGTGAATTATTCCTCGAACCATGTTTTCTGAGTATGTATATATCTTTAATTCCCAGCTCTCCATGGATCCAGGCGGTGTTGACCAGCTCATCCTTGGGTCTAGAGGGCTTCAAAGCTCACTCCGTCTTCCAGGAGATCAGTAGAAAGCTGCATGATGTATGAGAAGCCCTGTTCAGTTCAGTTCATTCATCTGAGTTCAGTGTTAAAGCCTCTTAACACCTCGACATCCCTACTCAAGGCTACAGCAGGATCGATGTAAATCTGTGTTATTTCCCAGCTTTAATCATGTCAGCAGGGATCCTCTGTCAGGTTTCAGGCTGCTGTCAAAGGGTTTTATTCAGACTACAAAGTTGCTGGGTGCTGAAAGGATCGTCTTTTCATTAAACACAATCCCTCGGTTTTATCTAGATGATCCTTTTCATGCCATTTCACGTACATCACATACTCTTTTAAGGTGTTTGGTGATGTGTGTCAATCCCCTTCCCCAAACTGCTCTTTCATAACCTGGGTATATTATAAATCGAACCATGACGGCAGGGGCAGATCTAGAAAAATATTGATGGGGTGGCGAGAAGGGGGCAGGAATTTTTGAGGGGCGGCAACATATGGCAGACGTATATATACTGAATTTAGTCACAGTTATCACAGTTTGATGATAAATATATGTGCACACTACAAAAGGACACAGGCTATCATTTACAAATTTAATCTCATGCAATCAATGTCTTGCATTTGAAACAGTTCATATAAGGAATAAGTGACCATACCCCATAAGCACCACCACACTCACTAATGCATACAGTATGCATTGACTATACCTACTTATATTTAACCATATTATTACAACATGTTCCTGTTATGTCTGTAAAGCTGCTTTGAAACAATCTGTAAAAAAAAAAAAAAAAAGAACAAAAGCGCGTGTTCAGCTCACATTAAAAACGAGTTAAAAACATCTAAACTTTTCAGAATGCAGCAAGCGCACCGCGGGTCATGTGACAAGAACTAACCAATCAGCTTCGTCCTTTCCCGTAACAACGTTTAAAACTGAGCCAAGATGAAGGAACAGCTGTTCAAGTTCATATAGCTGTATATGAATTGCCATTTTGAAATAAATTTAGTAGCAGAGCTACTGCGAGCGATTTTTTTCTGCAAATCCATTTATCTTTTGCTGAAATTTCCACGTCTTCATGGAGAGAGCACATCATGGTTGCTTAGCAAAGGCAGACGCTTCAGGGGCGCTTGTGCCCGAGCGCTTTGGAGAAGGAAAAAGCGGCGCGCCCACTGATCTATATATATATTATAGATCAGTGGGCGCGCCTAGCGTTTTACACGCGTTTTTAGGCGCGATATGTGAACGGCCCCTTACGCGGTCATTATGTGGGAAACACTGCAGACATATTTGGAATAAGATAAACGCTAAAGTTATAGTTTGACCTCTTATTAACGTTAGCGTTCTTCCACTGATAAACATGGTATTAGCTTTGTGGCTAATCTAATATAGCAATGCATTAGCGGCTGTAAGTGATGTTACAGAATATTTAGAAGTGATAATGATAGGACCATTAGTTAGAACTACCACACCATTTTTATATACAGTGTATGAACTAAATCATCTCACATGACGAATGACAGACTCACCTTATAAACAGTACATCTCTTGTGGCTTGGCTGATCGCTTTCTTCTATAGTGGAGTTGCAGACTCTGCAACTGCGGAGCTCCCTCTGGTGGGCAAACTATTCAACACTCATAACATGAGTGAAGCATGAGACTCTGTTTCTCATGTTTGGCCGATGCCGATTTAAATGCAATAAGCTCATATCGGCCGATAATATCGACCAGCCGATATATCGGTCGGGCTCTAATTAAAAATGTATAGGTGTGCATTGTAGCTGACACCTAAATGAACACATTACAATTACAATCTCCTCAGATGCTATTGAGATTCAAATTTGCGTTTGAGCCCATGTGAAAGAGTAGCATAATTTACATATGATTTACAGATTATTTTAATAAATATCAAACATTTAATTCAATTGTGCATTATAGCTGACACCTACATGAACAATTACAGTTGTTTTTATGACTATAAGTCATTCTCCTCAAATGCTCTGACGTTAGAAAAGTGTATACCAATATCGGGCCCCAGGATGTCTTCATGACAACAATATCTATACTTCATGTTGAGCATAAATATAAAGCCTAAAGGACATCGTCAACAGTATTGACAGCAAAATAGACTATGTTTGACAGGTGCAATTTTTGAAAATTTATAAGTATTAATTTATTTTTTAAATTACATATCTGAATATATGTCAGAGTTATGAGCGGGTTCGCTCATTTGAGTCAGTTCGGGAGTTCGTAGCGGAATCGCGAATCATTTGAGTCAGTTCGGGAGTTCGAAGCGGTATCGCGAATCATTTGAGTCAGTTCGTGAGTTCAAAGCGGATTCGCGAATCTTTTGAGTCTGTTCGGGAGTTCAAAGCGGATTCGCGAATCATTTGAGTCAGTTGATTGCGAATCATTCGAATCAGTTCGGGAGTTCGTAGCGGGATCGCGAATCATTTGAGTCAGTTTGGGGATTGCGAATCATTTGAATCAGTTCGGGAGTTCGTAGCGGGATCGCGAATCATTTGAGTCAGTTTCGGGAGTTCAAAGCGGATTCGCGAATCATTTGAGTCAGTTGATTGCGAATCATTTGAATCAGTTCGGGAGTTCGTAGCGGGATCGCGAATCATTTGAGTCAGTTTCGGGAGTTCAAAGCGGACTCGCGAATCATTTGAGTAAGTTTGGGGATTGCGAATCATTTGAATCAGTTCGGGAGTTCGTAGCCGGATCGCGAATCATTTGAGTCAGTTTGGGGATCGCAAATCATTTGAATCAGTTTGGAGCGGGATCGCTAATGTGTCGTCATCATGACGTTTTCCCAGTGGTGAACGCAAAGCATTTTGGGAATCCGCGGCACAAACATTAGGTGCTAGACTTCTTTGCATGAGGGAAGAACGCAGTGTTCAAGATGCTGTCTACCTGTCCTGCTGTGTTATAAACTACCATAGTCGTTCTCACGATAGAAGTGGCATAAAGCTTAAGAATGGAATATCCTTTTATCGTTTTCCAGCGTGGAAAAGTAATAGTACAAGCCATGTTTCAGAGGTGACAAAAAGGCGACGAATGGCTTGGATAGCAGCGGTAAGGAGGCCAAGGTTACCTTCGATAACACTCCACCACACATGATGGTGTGTTCAAAGCATTTTCACAAAGGTAAGTTACAGTTACTCTCTGTAAATGTTAACTAGCATGAAATGGCTAGAAAATGAGCTTAAGTTACCAATGTACTAAAGCGTAACGTTAATCAGTTTTAAATGTTGTACATCTAGGCTACATTGCAATTTATTTGGTGACTGTGTTTGCAGTCAAACCTGCCTATGAAATGTTGGAGTGTGATCCTGCTTTGATTACAGGAATAAATTAGTTTAAAATATATTAAAATAGTAAAGTAATTTTAAATTGTCATAATATTTCACAATATTAATGTTTTTTTTTTTATCAAATAAATGCAGCCTTGGTGAGCAGAAGACGCTTCTTTTAAAAACATTTAAAAATCTTATTGACCCCAGACTTTTGAACGGTAGTGTATATTGCCCCCAGTGTATAGCTAATCTGGATTCCTTAGGAAAAGAGGTTGTGATATGACACGATTTCTTTATATTGTTACTGTCAGACACTACACCTGCACCTGAGAAGGAAGGTCCTGTGAATACACCTCCATCGCCGGACACTGTCCACACCGGTCATGAGACTGAGCTGAAGACTTTGCTGGATAATATTGTGGTTGTGTGCTGTGCTTTGACCAATATGTGTCCAAGTATTGTTGTGTAGGCATCATGTTAGAATTATACACCATGCTCACATCTAATATGTAATTCTTTTGTTTGTTTGTTTTCTAAAAAAAGATATTGTAATGTCTCTTCTCACATGTAATGTTTTTTTTTTAGCCATGTCTGTAAATAAAATACACAAAGATTGAATGAAATTCTGCCTCCTTTATCTGTATTAAGGACGAATTGTGCAAAATCAGTGTTACATAACTTAAATAGTAATAACAACCAACTTAATTTCAGTTTCTTCACATATTTAACATGTAAATACATTTAGATGAATACATTAACATGTAAATACATTTAGATGAATACATTAACATTATAAAGAGTCCATAGAAATGATGAGAAACTGGAAATGTATGAGGTAGGTTGTGGGTGATAAGTCAGACACATGACTCTTCTCTGGCTGGTGCTGCTGAGTCTCACAGTCTAAATCGAACCACTGTTTGGTTCTGATTATCGCAAGAAAACATGTCATCAAGCTCTTCAGACTGTCTGCAAAAGCACCACAACACAGCCTTTTCACATGCCCTTCTTCTGGGCTGGAGGGTGTTACCTTGACCAGTCGCTCTGCTCGTAAGGATCGAGTCCTTTTGATTCTCTTTATTTTCTCGTCATATCTCTATCTTTGCATTACGATTTAGTTTTAGGCGGTATGCTCCGAGAATGTTTTCTTTAGCCCGCTGCATTTTGTAGGATAATATTCTGTTTTTCAAGATAATTTTTCATTATTTTCATGCCAGAACACTAGCCTGCTATGCCAGACGATGTTAAAGGCCGTGTTGCAAGGTTAATTTTTTAACGAATATGTGCAATTTGCTTGTTGGTGATAAACATTTAAACTGTTATCCATCGATTTTATGTTGTTGGGTATCACAAAATGGAATATAATACGAAAAAATAGGTACTATCTTACAGCGGTTTCCTTTCCCCCACAATGCATTGCATCACGTCACGTTGGGGAGAGAATTTACCATATCAGTGTACGCTCGTCAAAACTCTATTTGATTTAATGGATTATTTTGAACAGGTAACGAAGTGTCAATGTTAAGTGTTAATTAGCATTAACTGCAACAATGCCAAAACAATGGATAGTTTGTGTAATATGATAAATCATCTTTCATGCTTTGCTTGATTGATTACAGGCACACAGAAAAACAATCAATAAGCTAATTTAACCTATCTTACCTAATATAGTTTTTACTGTTTGGTGTATTTCCCTTTTTATATATTTCATTTGTGGGGCTTTGTTTTTAATAGTTTGCTTTGATTAGACTAGTTGTCATTGGAGAGAGACTAGTACAATTTGTATACAATGCTTGAAACAAACCACTACAAATGTATCCGTGTCTTAATAAAATCGGTTTGAGCATCCTTTTTTTTTATATATATATATATATATAAAACCCGTTTTTACCAGCCTTTGCAGCCCCATCAGTGTATTTATTATTATAAATGCCCATTTACTTCGGTCACATATTTTATTACTAAGATTTTAAAGTATCTTCAGAGTGAGTCATGCAACATTGAAACAACATGTGAGTTAATTTTTATATTTAAATGAACAGTCTTTTTAAAATGGACACATTTTTCTTTATTGCATTGCGTTAACAGTCAAATACAGAGCTTAACGGTTTAGACAATCTGAGAAAGAACTACTACTAATAAATATAATAATAATAATGAATAAGCACATTGCATACATTAATATTGCATCATTTAACAACACTCTTTAATGTTGACAGTTCTCTGATTTGTTTTAATAGTATCATATGGCATGCAGGTTAACAAATAAAATCTTATCTTTAAATATGTTTACAGTTTAAAATTATAAAATGATATAGAAGATCACATAAATTTTACATTCATTAAATGTTACTATGACAAGTACAGAAGTGATTGCTTTATGAATATAACTCAAACTGAAAAGACAAGGAAAGTTGTGTGAAAGTAAGCAAGGAATGAAGCAATGCAAAGTGAGGTGAGTGTCTGAGATATTTATTGTCTCTGGATGAGAACAGCCTCCATGTATGTCCAATTCATACAATGATCAGCTAGTACCAGTGACTTCATCTCTCTCATCCAGTCTGAAACAGACAGTGACTTTACATGATGATCAAAATATGTGGAAACATCACAAATGCAAATCAAAGCCATATCATAACATTGGTGATGATGAAACACATGATTTCTTATCCAAATGTAAAAATAATATTCTTGGAGTAGCTGCTGACCTATGTCCAGGGGCGGCGTTAGGGGTGGGCTAAGGGGGCTGGAGCCCCGAATGTTTTCAGTAAAGCCCCGAATGTTTTTATTACCACCATGCCATCACCATGAGTTTTCATGCCCAATAAAATAATTTAAATTAGAATTTAAATAAATAAATAAATATCTCTCGACTCAAGTCCACAGTGTCTGTAAATTTACCCAAGTAAGTACGCGTTGTCATTCACATCCGACGAAAACCGCCCACTGAGTCTAGTGCTTCTGACTGACATGTAAACTGGCCAACCAGCGATGAGCGTCTGTACGATCCAGCCAATGAAATGAGATCTTTTGGAGGAAGGCGGTTTGTTGGCGTGTAGAATTTTACTAGATCAATTTATTCGAAAATTAAAATGGATATTTCAAAATTAATCTTCTTCTTCTTAAAAAAAGGAAGTAAAAACCACCAGCCAAAATATTTGAATGCTAAGATACAACAGCTTACTTCAGGTATCTGTAACTTTTATATTTATTTTTCGGTTTTAAATTGTGTCTGATTTAACGTCACATTTTGAACATCGAACAGTTAACTGTTGCGCAGTCTGTAGGGGACACACACACACACACACACACACACTTTTTTTTCTGAATGAATCATCCGTTTCTAACGAATCCATTGATTAAATGACTGACCGACTCACTCATTAAGGCAGTGACATGCCGCCACCTAGTGGCAAAGTACCATTCAATTTTTTTTTCATAATTTCATATTTCTGTAGCCTATTCCAAATTGTATATTTGATACATTAACCTTCTTATGATTATTTATGCAATTTGTAAGTGCTGTGTAAGTCCTCTTTCAAAAATATAAGTGTATAGAGCCCTGCGTTTATAATTATACTTGGCTTTAAACACAGAGATAAAGTCCTTTGACCGGTATATCTTTATAGAGTAAGAGTATGTCAGTGCACTGCTTCATGTTTGCTTCTTATCCCTGTTCTACCAGGACGAGTGTAGCCAGTCAGGCTTGATTGGAAAATAAAATAAAACAGAGATAGAGACAAAAAAAAAAAAAAAAAAAGTGAGATAGAGACACAACATCAGCATATGTGTCAGGATACAAGGGATAAACTTTAAATAAAATGTTTTAAATTTGTTTTTATTGTTTTTGTATATTTTAAACTAGGTAAATCTTTCTGATTTATTAAAATAAAAAGTCACATACGTGGATCTCCACTCACCCTAGAACCAACCCTGCTTATGACAACAAACTGTTAGAAGAAAGGGATCATTGGGGTTCTATATAGAACCATAGGGTTCTTTACTCAACTCCAAATAACCTTTTATGCTAAAAAGGTTCTATAATGACAAGAAAGAACCCTTTTGGCACAAAGGGTTCATATCTTGAATTTTGTGATCATTCACATGCATTCATAAATGCATTTGAATACACGGAATAATGCAGTGAAAGAACGCACTCAAAATGCACATGCGCACTAGTATGACTTCATCATGTAACTTTATATTAGCCTAGATGCATGCACTTTTTAGGCACGATTTGTTTAGTTTTTGAATATACTTGATACTGTTAAAAGGCACATCATTAAAACCAAAAATACGAGTTCACATTTCACACCTAAACAAGCGTGGAAAATGTAATTATAACTAGCTACTAAATTAGTTACAAATGCCTATCCATATACAGCTATGATTTACGAACCCAAACTGACTCAAATGATTCGCGATCCCGCTATGAACTCCCGAACTGATCAAAATGATTCGCGATCCTCAAACTGACTCAAATGATTCGCGAACCCGCTACGAACTCCCGAACTGACTCAAATGATTCGCGATCCTCAAACTGACTCAAATGATTCGCGAACCCGCTACGAACTCCCGAACTGACTCAAATGATTCGCGATCCCGCTCCAACTCCCGAACTTATTAAAAATGATTCGCGATCCCCAAATTGACTCAAATGATTTGCGATCCCGCAGAAAAGTGAAGCGCAAAGGAAAAATGGTATTGCAAGCTCAAACTGACACGCAAAATAAAAGCAGCGTTGCAAATAAATTAATAGATATGACCATGGAAAATATGTATTGCAAAATCATTGCTTTCGCACTGTTTCATTTGTTTTGCAATTCTTAATTTTTGTTTGCAAAAAGCAAATGTATTTTCCTCAATACTTTAAATAAAATGTTTTAAATTTGTTTTCGTTTTTATTGTTTTTGTATATTTTAAATAAGGTAAATCTTTCTGATTTATTAAAATAAAAAGACATACATGGACTTTTCTGGGCTAAGCCCCGGATCTTCACTCACCCTAGAACCACCCCTGCCTATGTCCAAGAAGAGTGCATCAGAAAAATACTTTAAGGTTTATGCACCGTTTTATATAACCAATTAGAAATTAGATTGATTACAATATTAACATTTTCACTGCAAGAAAATTGTTTTCAGTAGCCTATGTATGTGACTTATTTGGGTAACAGAAACACTGGTACATACAAACCAAACTTTGTATAAATGACACAGGATAGCTAGCCTATAGCTATATTTATTAGGCGGCATATATATGTGTTTCAAGCATTGTCGTGAATACACTGCAGTAATAGTCACCAGTAGCCTAACTTAGCTAATCATACTATTCAAACAGCAATTAATACCCCACAAATGAAATGTATAAAAAGCTGAACACATAAAAAAATATGATTAAGAAACGATATATCCCAGTTATCATAGGTTATTCGCTTATAGTTTTTCTGTGTGCCTGCAATCAATCAAGCAAATCAGCTTACAGACGATTAATATTACACAAACTGCATTATTTTGACACTGAAGTGGTTTAAGCACTTCAGTGCGTAATAAAGACACTTCGTTACCTGTTCAAAATAAATTAATCCAAGTAGTGATTTCAGAGCGTGCACTGATATTTTCAGTTACGTTAGTTTGCACGTTGTTTCAAGGACACGCCCACAATAAGGGAACTAATGAATATTCATGTAAACTCAACCCACGGGAACAGTTTTTCACGGGAACCGAATATTACAACGGCACCCACACAAGCTCCTGTCAAACACAGCGACAGACACACGGCTACATTTGCAACAACATTTTCACTGGAGGACGAGATAAACGCTTAGAAACGTCCATATAGCTAGCATGATGCCTTTTATTTCTAGATGACAAAGACAAAATTTACCAGTTCTAGGACACTATGACAAAGGTTACCGGTACTTCTCTGAACTAACGTCATGATCACTGCCACTAGATATAAAGAAAACATTGATTTTTCACTCGGTGCTATTCAATGACAGTAATAAAGAAATACAATTATATATATATATATATATGTATATATATATGTGTGTGTGTGTGTGTGTGTGTGTGTATGTATATGTGTATATATATATATATATATATATATATATGTGTGTGTGTGTGTATGTATATATATATATATATATATATATCATTAGTTCTGATGCTGCGTTCCAGGCAGGTTTTTGAGCTCGTAATCACTATTTCATACCACTACTAACGACTTTGTACCGTTCCAGGCAAGTTACGCCAAACTTTCTGAGCGCAAGTAATTGTAACTAGATTATTTATTTTATTGCAACGTTGCATTGACCTAAAATCGTTTTTCAACATGTACTACTTGCATAAACACTGCATCCATAGGCAGTATTATTCGTATGGGCTGTCATCGTTGTTTCGCGTGCTGTGTGACCTCGGAACTCGGATCGATCTGGTATGAGACACGAGTTCACGGGTGGGAAGTCACGGATTTGATTGCCGTTCCAGTGCACTTTCATGGGTTTAAGGTTGGAAAAACACTGGTTGCCTGGAACGCTGCATCATTCTAGACTGAGGCTACCTTTCCTCGACTTCTCCCCAACATGACGTCATCACCGAGTTGCGTAAAAAAAAACGTTAATAACAAAAACTTAAAAAATAGGTCTTTAAGACATTTTAAAAATTGAATAATCATTTGAGTCAGTTTGGGGATCGCGAATCATTTGAATCAGTTCGGGAGTTCGTAGCGGGATCGCAAATCATTTGAATCAGTTCGGGAGTTCGAGGATCCAATTGATCAGTCGGAGTTCGTAGCAGGATCGCAAATCATTTGAATCAGTTCGGGAGTTCGTAGCGGGTTCGCGAATCATTTGAGTGAGTTCTGATGACCTTGCCGCCCAGTTGGTCACATGTCTTAGCGATCTCTAACTTCGGGAGTTCAAAGCGGGTTCGCGAATCATTTGAGTCAGTTTTTGGATCGCGAATCATTTTAATCATTTCGGGAGTTCGTAGCGGGATCGCGAATCATTTGAGTCAGTTATGGGGATAGCGAATCATTTGAGTCAGTTTGGGAGTTCGGAGCGGGATCGCGAATCATTTGGCCTATGCCACCCCGGTAGATCCACCCCTGCATGAGGGAGTCTTTACCCACTTAGGCTTGTCATTTGGGTTTACAGAATAGTTGAGCAGCAAATCATCATATTAGAATGATTTCTGAAGATCACTGACACTGAAGACTGGAGGAATGATGCTGAAAATACAGCTGCGCATCACAGGAATAAATGGCATTTTACAATATATTCAAATAGAAAACCGCTATTTTATATTCTAATAATTGTAATAAAGTGCACGTTAAGTTAGGCAGCCATAAATGCATTCTGTAAAAAATATATATTTTCTTCTTAAAATATATATGTCTGTGTATGACTTAAAGGGACACTAAGTAGGAATTACTCCCATCTAGTGGTGAAATTGTATTTTGCATTCAAACTAATTTTGCTCTCCAGCGCCTCGCTTTTTCAAATGCGCGTTGCATCTACGGTAGGCGATATGTACCAAAAAGCTTTGACAGGATGTCTTCTAATAGCACTTCGTCGAGTTTTCCTTCAGGTGAACAGGTATGTTATTTCAAACAAACTGCAACATGACAACTAACAAACGAATGTTACAGTATGAATTACTGACTGTGGAAAACATGAAATATTGTAATTAGTAGTTATGTCTAATTTATTCATTATATTTTCTGAATTATATGCATTGTTAGATATAAAAAAAATATTATAATATAGATTGTAACACTGACTTACCTGTCGAGAAGATAACTGGCCACTTCAGCGTCTCTTTTGAAATCTTTATCAAGCATTAGCTCTTTCCACCTAGAAAAAGCTTCCCCGACATTAACTCTTGTTTTCTGTAATCTACGGTCACGTTTCCTTTTACGTTCTATTTTTGACTGTTTTGGCGACGATGTTTTCTTCTCCTGTGGCGCGGCATATGTATGGTCCATAATAAGAATGCAATCCAGACTTTTAAACTTGCCGGTGCAGTTTCAAGCGCCTCTCACTGCTCTGCACCTGCGTTTCTGGCTCTGACCGAAAACGCGCTGTGGAAACGCGTTGGCTTAGTACTTTTTGTCCCTCTCTGCTATTATAGTTTTGCAAGATGGCGGAACTACATGGAAGCCTCCGTCAACCTACCCGTCCCATGTATATAAAGATAATAAATTCTTCATTTACAAGGATTAGTTTAAACATTGGCATAGGTATTTGTACACCATTGAGGGCATATTTATGAATAAAAATATTGATTTTAGATAATAAAATACCTAAAAAGTTATTTATTGTCCCTTTAAGAAGACTTCGAGATATGAGTCATTTGTCTGCTTTCATGTTTTTTGGTGTTTTCTGGAGCCTGACAGTAAAATGGCCATCCACTTACACTGACTGAAAAGTGTCGGCTCCATTAATATATTTGCAAGATGTATTCTTTTGTGTTGCATCTTTTCTGACAACATTTATTCATCCGTGCCTCGATTATCCGGCAATATATTTGAGTTCAGTCTTGGTTATGTTCGATGATGTGGCTAAATGATGCATGTTTGTTATTGTTCAGTCATGACATGAGATTCGCCCTGTTTAACTCCCACACAGCCGAGACGCTGAAAATCTCCCACCATCAGCCACATTTCAAATTCTGCCCAAAAATGACTCGAATAATGGCCTGTTACACAACCAGAAGGACTCTGGGAAACACATGTGCACACTCAGATCAGTTTTGCTCCATTACGCTCTGAAATGCAGTGTGTAATTTTACGGGGAAGTCTAATGCTGGAAGGCTGAGCGAGGTGCTGCTTTATGTTAATAGCGCAGCATTTCAATGCTGTTTTGCTGCTGTTTATTTAACAAAAAGCAAGTAAGTGTAACAAATAGGATGGAAATGATGTTTGAATGCACTGCAGGTATTTGATTGCATTGTATTGTCTCTTTCCAAGGTTCAAATCAAGTCTCATCCTACTTTTTGACTTTAACAAAATTTGAGAGGTTTAAACAAAGATCACTTTAGTGGTTATTGCACATTTTAATCCAGCATTTTCTGATTCAGCTTTTCCATATGTTATATCATAATATATATAATGTATATTTATATTATACGTGTATATAGATGTATAATACATGTCAAATAATAGGGTGAATTTAGGATGATTGGGTCACTTTTGGACATTGAGATTTGAGATTGAGATGGTTTTATCAGACAATATTTTGTCGAGATACAACTATTTGTAAATCTGGAATCTGAGGGTGCAAAAAAATCTAAATATTGAGAAAATCACCTTTAAAGTTGTTCAAATGAAGTTCTTAGCAATGCATTTCACTAATCAAAAATTACATTTTGATATATTTACAGTAGGAAAAATATCTTCATGAAACATGATCTTTACATAATCAATTACCATAATGATTTTTGGGATAAAAGAAAAATCTATCATTTTGAACCATACAATGTTTTAGCTATTGCTACAAATATACCCCAGAGACTTAAGACTGCGTCTGAGCTCCAGGGTCACATATTTGTTTCTGTTTCAGGATAGCAAAACTTATCTTTTCACCATCATTTAAGTTTAGCTGCAGTTCACACAGTTCACGGTGGGTGCTCAACTGTGACATGTTTTCTGTGACATTTGTGTGTGTGTGTGTGTGTGTGTAGGACGGAGACCAGTTTGTAAAGAAGACCGGAGGTGTGTTCGCCTTCGAGGTGAAGGATGGGCCGGGAGGAAAGGAGGCCGTGTGGATCGTTGATGTTAAGAACGGAAAAGGCTCCGTATACAATGATGCTGGTGAGTCTGTTCTAAATGCAGACAGTATTGATCGGTGAACTGCGGACATTTTCCTGCTCATCAGTGCATCAGACTACACACATTTGGATCAGGTCTAGGTATTTTACTTGAAAAAAGGCTGTACAACTTGTTTTTTTGGGTCATGGGTGGAATGATAGGTTAGTTGTTGTTATTGTCAATTTTTCTGTGCGTTTCTGAAAACTGCAAATGGTTTTCAGAAAAACTCCTGCTCTGACCACACACACACACACACACACTCATCAAACAACATCAAACCTAACTTAAAATGTATTAAACTGAAATCAATTACCAAACAAATACATCAATGTGATTTTTTATAAATTATTTATTTTCACGAACTTAATATTTTAGTTAAAATGTATTGTGTTGATACAAATTATACATAACATTTTTAAAACGTTTAATTCAAATGTAATAAATAAATACAAATCATAGTATGATTATGAAGTATGATTATGAAGTTATGTGTTTGTTTTCTCCTGAGCGTCTTATCAGTATGTGTGCTGTCTGCGCTGTTCGTCATGTACAAACATGTCATTAAAATGAAGTGTAACTCCGTGAATACTCATCGAAGAGACATGAGAGATATATCTATAGAAAGCTTGACATGTCTACTTTAAAACTAAACAAGTGCTGCCGAAAACAGATATTCTGTGATAAAGTAATCCATATGAAAACAACGCAATGTCTGTTTTTCATGTCTCCCTTATCTAATGTGTCCACGCCCCCGCGCTGAAGTTTTTTATTTACTGTTTGCTTCACGGTGAGAGGAATAAGACATAATTCACCCCAAAAAGATGCTAACGCATTGTTTACCATGAAGTTGTGTGCGGAACAACCAATCAAACCTATGTCAGTTGACCAATCAGAACACAGTATGCTACCGAAAGGTGGGGTTTAAGGAAACTGAATCTTTTGAACAGCTTCGCGTGAACCGTTTGGGGATCTCTGAGAATTGAGGTAATTTTAAAATGATATTTTGACAAAATGACAATGTTTTTTAACCTTGGATGGATTTAAAACCTGTTGTACAGGACTTATAAACAGTGATAAGAAGCTTAGAATTTTTTATCTTACTGGCTCTTTATTTCCTGAATCTAGTTTAGCCTTGTTCTTGTTCTTGTTCTGTTTACCTGTCTTGATCCTTGCCTGTTATCTCGTTTTGTCTGACCCCTGCCTGCCCTGGAGTTTATAGCCTGTTTCGGGATTACCCTTTGCCTTGCTGTTTCGGACTGTGTCTGCACCTCAGCTGGACTATTGCTCATGTTGTCGGATTACCCCTCTTGTCAAGGCCTCTGGATACTGTTAGCTGCCGATCGACCACGTCCTCTATGGATTACTCTTGTCTTGCCCTCGATATACCTGTGTGCTGTTTTCTGACCCTTGCCTGTTTCGACCATGTTTAAGAATAAAGCTTTGCAAATGGATCCGTACGCCTCTTGCCTCAGTCTCTTTGTAACAAAATAACAGCTTTTAAATATTGTAATTAAAATTAAATGAATGCAAACTATTCATAATTATTAAAACCACTTTTAAAGATCTTAATTAAAATGCATTAAATACAAATTATACACGATTAACAATTATTTAAAACCGCTTGAAACTTTTAATCAACATTTATTCAATCTATACCAATTAGACATAATTTATAAAAAAATTACAGCTTCTGAAATATTGCAATTAAAATGGATGTATTAAATGAATACAGATGCATGATTAACTACTGTTAAAAACTACTTTTACAATGTTAACTAAAATCTGTTAAAAACTAATCATACATAATTTACAATACTATGAAAATAGCAGCTTTTGAACTATTTTCTTTCAAGAATTAAACAAGGAAAAGCAGACTGACATTTTTAATGATATAGAGGCATGTTTTCAAGTGTGCCAGATAAAGACACTGAAGCTTTTGAATTCAAACAGTTTGACCAAAATGTTGGCGTAAATCTGCTCTGTTAGATCAGACTTAAAAAAATGATTTAGAAAATAGCAGTTCACCTCACGATTTATCCCTCACCCATCTCTGTCATATGAAGTGAAACCTCATTTGAGAATGTGTCTCGAGGCATTTGGCGCAGTTTCTCCAGGAGTGCAATCGCTTGTGTCCTTCCTCATCTGTTTGAATGATGTGTGAGTGTGTGACATCTGGGACTTCAGATATTCACAGGTGTGTGTTGTGAGAGTCTGTGTGATTTGTGTGGAGGATGAGAGGAAATGAAAGCAAGCGAGAATGTGTGTATGGCCTAATGACCAGAATCAAAGCTGCTCACGCAGGCCGGATTCCCATCCGTTGTGGAACAAGAGCTAAACGCATCAAACCAACAAGTGTTGAGCTACTGTGTTGGTCGCTTTCCCAGTCCTTAGCTATACTTAATAATGCTAACATTCAAAAAATCAGACCTTTTGTCTTTTTACCCCATTAAAAATACAAAGACATCAAAACAAGCTATTTTTAGACAAGAAAAGAAAACTATTTGCTGGTCATGTTAAATATACTTCATTCAAGACATGTGCTCTGAAAACTACTTTTAATATCTCTTTCAGTTTTAGGAATGTTTTAATGATTTTTTAAAGTTATTTTTTACTCATTGAATGTTTCATTTGAAAGTACACTAGCATGCAAAAGTTTGGAGCCAGTAAGAGTAAAAAACAAGTATATATATTATTATTATTATTATAAAAAAGTATTATTCAGCAGGCATGCATTACACTGATGACTGTAAAGACTTTTACATTTTAAAAAAGAAATTTCTATTTCAAACAAATGGTGTTCTTTCGGAAAGTCAGGCAAAAATAAAGCATAACAGGTTCAACAAGGACATTAAATATAAGAATAATAATTATTGTTTCTTGAACAGCAAATCATCACATATCAGAATGATTTCTGAAGATCATGTGACACTGAAAGCTGTAGTAATGATGCTGATCACAGGAATAAATTATATTTTACTATATATTCAAATAGAAAACTGTTCTGTTAAATTGCAGTAATATTTCACAATATTTTAAACGTTTTTAACCGTATTTTTTCTGTAATCTTAGCAACCCCAAACTTTTGAACTGCAGTGTGTTTCAAATTATACAATTAAAAAAGGTTGCAAGTGTCATGCTGACTTTTAAACACAGGTTGCATAACATATCCCGGAAAATAATATCTTGAAAAGAGTGGGAACCCTAGAATGGCTGCAAATCAGATCTCCGATATTTCCAAGTGGTTTGTATGGTTATAATTATGATTTTGGCTGATTAGTCTCAGTTTTTCTGTTTGGATGTACCACAGAGACTCCTCCCACGTGAACCCAGATGTTTTTCTTTCCTTTACACTCTCCTACGTAGTTAAAAAAAAACCCTGCATCTGTGTATGTGACAGTGAATTCAAAGTGGTATTGTTTTTTAGCTACGAGAGTGCCGTTTTATTTCAATCTGTGATTAACAATTAAATAAAGGAAATGTAAAGACATTTTCTATTGCAAGTTCTCTCTTTTGAGGAATGTCAAGGTTGGGCTCTTAAAAGCACAGTTTGTGTAGCTCCCATCCTCCTTTTGTACATTGTCTCAAACCCCCCTCCTGTTTTCCATCAACAGTATCTTCACAGATGCTCAAAAACACTCTCTCCCCACTCACTTTTCTTTTCTGATGCTAATGAGATAGAGAGATTATTGTGCGGCCTCCCGACTGAGTTTCCATTGCTTCACACTTCACAGAAAAGCCACAGATGAAACGAAAGACGTTTTTGACCCATGCCAGATCAACAGGCTCCAGTGAGACCAATTAACCTGGCCAAGTCCAAAAAAATAAAACAAGGTCATTGCGACTTTTTATCTCACAATTCTGACCCTTTTTTCTAAGATTTTTCTAAGTTCATATCTCGCAATTCTGAAAAGTCAAAATTGCTAGTTATAAAGTCAGAATCAAAGTTAATTATTATGAAGTCGTACATAATTAAACAACTATAAAGTCACACATAATTAACTAATTCTGACTTTATATCTCTGTCATAACTTTATAATTTTGACTTTTCCGAATTGCGAGATATGAACTTGTAGTTGTGAGAAAAAAAAGAAAGTCAGAATTGTGAGATATAAACTCGCAATTGTGAGAAAAAAAATTCAGAACTTACTTTATTTATTAGAATTTGCATGTTATAAAGTCAGATAATTGCAAGATGAGAAAAATGGGTCAGAATTGTGAGATCAAAATAATTTTTATTCAGTGGCGGAAACGGGCTTCCATATAAATGTGTGCTGAATGTTTGGATTTTTTTATTTTATTATTATTATCATTATTTTATTATTTAAAAAAAAAATTGGGGGACATACAGGTTTATCAACAATTAAAAAATGAATAACTTTAAAGTGCTATTATTTTCCAACTTAAATCTCAGCCTTTTCCAGTTTTTCATTTAAATTTGAAGTTTCCCTCAGAATTCCATTAATAGAATGTTCAGCTTTGGAATCTAACAGACAGCAATGACATCATAATCTGTAAAGAATTGTGATTGGTTCGCACGCTGAAAAGGGACTTGCCTTTTTTCTTTCAAGGATTTCTTAGATTCGACTTGTTTTGCTTCCTAGCATCTGTTTAACCACCTATTGCCACATTTGCATCCCTTATTATTTTAGTTATTCGATCTAGTGTTAAATCGTGATGTTATGCCACCACAAAGACAAATTTGATACAAATTCTTGCCTCTCTCTTTAAGGAATACTTTATCCAAACATAGAAAATGTCCACACCTTCAGGCCATCCAAGATGTGGACGAGTTTGATTCTCCATAGAAACAAATTTGGAAAAATGGGTCCTCTGCAGTGAATGGGTGCCGTCAGAATGAGAGTCCAAACAGCTCATAAAAACATCACAATAATCCACTCCAGTCCATCAGTTAACATCTATTAAATGAAAACCTGTGTGTTTGAAATAAACCAATTAATTATTTAGATGTTTTTGACTTTAAACTGTCACTTCTAGCCAAAATATGAGCACATAACCATTAACATTACTTTTTGCGATGAAAAAGTTGTCCCGTCTGAATCAGGAGAGAAATATACAGTATGCACAGATCAAACAACGTTTACAAGCCAAAACAGCCCTAAACAAACAAATATTTGGGTGGATTTTGATGTGAGTGTACAACAGGAGATGGACTTTTTCACTTGAGGAAATGTTGTTATTATTATTATATGAACTCATATTTGCATTAAAACGTCTTAATGATGGATTTGTTCATTACAAACACACAGCTTTTCGCTGCACCGAACATCAACTGATGGATTATTGTGATGTTTTAATCAGCTGTTTGGGCTCTCATTCTGACGGCACCCATTCACTTCAGAGCATCCAATGCTGAGCAAGTAATGCAATACTACATTTCTCCAAATCTGTTCCGATAAAGAAACAAACTCATCTCTCATCTTGGATGGATAAGGGTGAGAACATTTCAGCAAATTTTTGACCTTTTCTTGTAAAGTAATGTGTTTAATACATTCTTGTAGTGTTAATTAAATCAAGGTTCATTCTAATTGGTTGATCACAGCTTCGATTGAGTGAGTTTGGCTCACTTAACATTTTCACTGAGCTCGTTCCCCTCACCTCTCTCAATCATGTCTTGTCCTATCTACGCAATGTTCATAAAACTGAGAGGGAAAATTAAGTTTCAGAAGCTGTAGTTGAGTTTAAGGTGGTGTTAAAGTCTATCAGCATGAAATCAGGTGGTTTTTGTTTCATTTTTATATTCTGTAATTGCTTCCATGCAGCTGGTAACTGATTTTTGGGAACAGGGTGAAACGAGAAGTCATTAACTGTGTTCACTTGTGACTGTTTTAGTGCTATCGGAGTGTTTCCTGTTAGCAGGGATGGAGGCGTACAGTTGTGCAGCTCTTACAAACACTGCTTTAATGAGTCAATCTCTGAAGTGGCTTCAGGTTCATTCCTTCTGCGAGGAGCATTTCTGTCCTTCAAAAAAGGACTCATTAAATCCTGTCGTTACGACCGCAGTTGCTTTTGCTCTTTCATAATCATATCACGGCACATTCTGTGTGAGAGAATTCACCTGACCTTGAGAACTGACAGTTGAAGAAGGTTAATCAAATTGTTGAGTTTCGTTGTATCTTGAGTTTTTTTGTGAATAGATTTTCCTCTGAGACACAGCAGAAACATACATAAACTGAACTCTGAACATAGTTTGGTGAAACTATTTTCTGAAAGGTATTACAAAATCATGTTTATACAATATTTACTTTGACTTATTATTTGATGTGTTTAAAAATTGTAACACCCACACACACACACACACATATATATATATATATATATGCTGTATAGTCTAATGATTTTATATTCATGTCACTTTTTAATATTGTATGAAGTATTGCTTTATTTAATATTTATTTACTATTTTTGTGCCTATGTATTTAATCTTTGTTTCTTTCTTTTTTATCTGTTTTTCTGCATTTTGCCATAAATGTTTTGCCATAAATTTAAAGAAAGAAATTACTAAATATTTTTAGTAAAATGTTAAATTCCTGACTTATTACACAAACTACACAAATGCATGCATGTTGTCTATTTTTTATATTAATGTAAATATTTAATATATTAACATTGCATTTATTAATATATTTATTCACTTTGTTTTTTTTTCATTCATTAATTCACTTATGTATTATGATAATTTTTTTTAAGTCATTGAAAAACAAAATCAATGTATTTATTAAAAGAAAATCATATTCTGCTTTATAAACTATAATTTTTCTGAGAGGCTTTTACAAGAATTCATTTGAATATCAATCAGACACAAAAATTTTATACAAAATTACTTTTTCTGTTCATTTGTTTAAAAGGATGTTTTCATGGCCAAACCCCCATTTAGTATCATCTCTGAATTGCCTCGTTGCTTTTGAGACACTGAAGTGTGGCTTGTAAGGTCACAGAAAATTAATTCACAAGAACAAATGTCCTCTACTGGGACACAAATGAATTTCTTGGATGAATAGTTTGTCCTCTCAGGAGGTTAAGATAAAAAAATAAAATAAAAACTATGTTAATCTCTCTTTTGTGTCCTCTCATTCACACAGGCGTTCTTTCAGGGCAAACTGAAGATCACTGGAAACATGGGCATGGCCATGAAGCTTCAAAAGCTGCAGCCGGGCAAAGCCAAGCTGTGAGAGGCGGAGCCTCAAAGAGGGCGGAGTCTCAAGTAGCTCCTCCCACTGAGTTCACTCTATTAAAGTAGCTGCAGGAATCAGACACTGAAAAAGTGTTTCTCCGCTAGTTTCAGCCTGTTTCTAACAATTTACTCCATTTTCTAATTCCTTTCCGTAAACATATGACTATTCGTAGTCTTTTGCAAGGAAAAGGCTCAAATATAAGAATTTGCGGATGTTATGCAGTCATATAAGTTTGAAATAACATTAAGGTGAGTGAATGATGCCAGAAATCTCATTTTTGGGTGAATTATTTAAATGAATCACAGAAGTCTGATAGATGGATACGAAAATAATATATTAAAGGTGCTGTAGGGAACTTTTTGTAAAAAAATATTTTTTACATATTTGTTAAACCTGTCATTATGTCCTGACAGTAGAATATGAGACAGATAATCTGTGAAAAAATCAAGCTCCTCTGGCTCCTCCCAGTGTCCTATTGCCATTTGCAGAAATACATCGCTCCCGGTAAGAAACAACCAATCAGAGCTGCGGTCCGTAACTTTGTTTGTGTTCAAAATGTAGAAAAATTTATATAATAAGCGAGTACACCATGAATCCATTTTCCATACCGTGTTTTTGGCTTGTCCTGAATCACTAGGGTGCACCTATAATAAGTGTTTATATTCGGACTATTTTAGATTGCTTCGGTGGGTACCGCGGCGGAGTAACCCAGTACCTTTGTGATTCTTCATAGACATAAACAGAGAGAAGTAGTTCCGGCTACGATGTTCTTCCGCAAGACGCAAGCAGTTCTGTTCATTAACCGCTAGAGCGTCAAAAGTTCCCTACCGCAGCTTTAATACCATTCTTATTGATTTTTCCTTTGATTGGCACCCATAACAGTATTTGTGTGTGGATTAATTGTTTGCTTTGAAGGGCTTTTTTGTAAAGTGCCTGTAAACTATAAACTCAAACACTTTTGTGAAAATGTACCACAGCATTCATTTCATTCTCTTTTGTCTTTATAGTTATCCAAGGTCATGAGGAGCAGGTTTACAGTGCTGCTTCAATACAGCAAACAACAGGTATACAAAATACATCAATATAAATCAGATCAGTGCATGGATATCTTTGACAGTATCTTGCAGGTATAATTGTAGTATCACATCAATATTTTTTGAGTGTTTCCTAATAAGATGCTAAAATACTTTTGTACTAAATAAACCTAATCTTTCTCATTAAAATGGGAAGTGTGTGTTCCATATATCAGTTTAATTTGATTGTCACGAACAAAGCATCTAAGAATCATGAACTTGTGCTGGTCACAGAGCTTATTTTCCTCAATAATAATAATACAAAAAACAAAACAAAAAAAAAAACTTGTGTTTTGTCAATATCTAGAGGATTTTCCATGTAATAAGAGTAATGTATGTCCCTTTGCCTACAGGTCTGTCAAACAACTATTAATACGGAGGCCTGTACTTTAGCATGAAAACTGCTCTTAATAAACCACCGTTCTTTTTCTTTCTGCTAAATGCTCAGATTATGTTGAAGGTCATTTGCCTGCATATCATTTCTCGCTCTTCTCATGAGATGATCCGGTGTAAGTGTGTGTTCCAGCACTAGTGGAAAGCTCAGACGTTTCCACCCAAAGCGACTGGCCGATGTCCAGCCTGCCACGCTTTTGTTTTTCCTTTGAAAACTTCAGCTGAAATACTAAATCCCTGAAATTGTTAACGAGCTCTGACCTACATTCCACAGCTCAGACTTTCTCTCTCTGTTTGTGTCCTTCATTTGAACATGCATCACTAGTTAGAGTTTTGAAATTGTATTAATAGGTCATAGCCTAATAACTGTGTAGAACTGTGTAGTTTCTGTGTCCCAAGCAAATGTGCAAGAATGATGGTTTTTTTTTTTTTAATTGATTGAATATTTTACTCTGCCTCATTCATTAACATTATATTATTCAATTTTGACTTAGATTTTAATATTTCGTTTGCGGATTTCATTTGTTTTTTAAGATATGTATAGTATTTATAAATATAGTGTTTATTTAGTTTTAGTTACTTTAGTAACTTGAGCTCAAATAAAATGATAAATATTAAATGTTTTTTGTTTTGTTTTGTTTAATCAAAAAATATAGGATATTGTGATAACGTCTCTGTTACATATGGTAACCCTCGTTCCCTGAAGGAGGGAACGGAGACGCCACGTCGGTGACCGACGAATATGGGATATCGCTTCGATAGACCAATCTACTTTGAGTGTAAACTAAACGAGCCAATGCACAATGGCATGCAATTATTGCATCCAGCTGCCGCTGATCACTGCGTGAGTATAAGAAGGCAGCAGGTGCAATGCATACCAGTTTTTTGCTGAGGAGCCGAGCCGGGGACCCGGCAGCCGAGCGGCGGTACAGCAACCATGGCGACGAATATGGGATCCCTATAAAGGCGTCATGGGTGCTGCCCCTTCCATTGCCCTGTGCGAGCCGCCTGCGCCCCTATTAGGTGTAGGCGGGGGTCAGAACAAGTAGCTCCACTCACCGTTGTCAAAGCACTACCTCACTGGGTGAGATTGGATAACACTGGGAAAACGTACCCGGTCCGCTTGGAACCGTGACTCTGCGGAATCCCCATCCTTCCCGAAAGAGGTTTTGGAGGCAAATACACAATCCGAGGCAGTGGGGAAGCAGATTCGCGACCTGGAAGAGAGGCAGGCCCAGCTGAGAGAGCGGAGAGCCGGCGACGTGCAGGCTGGAGCACTGCGTCCAGCGGACGGGAGGAGGCAGCAGGTGCCTGCCGGGGCAGGATGTGTCATATCGCCTCAGTCTGCTTCCGGGCAGCGGAGAACTGCTGGACGAGGCTCTCGACCGTGTTGCCAAACAGGCCGGTCTGGGACACGGGGGCATTGAGGAACCGGACCTTGTCGGTGTCCCTCATGTCTGCCAGACACAGCCAGAGATGGGCGCTCCTAGACCACAAGCGTGGACATCGCAGGACCCAGAGAACTCGTGGTGACCTTCGCTCGGAGCGCGAGGTCAGTGGCGCTTCGGAGTTCCTTTAGAACTTCTGAACTTTAGAATAGCGCGTGCCACCCCGAGAAACCAATCATCAAGCCGTGAGGGCTCGGGACGTAGTGGAGGATTCCACTCAAGCCCTACTCTCTCGGCGGCCCGGGAAAGCATAGCAGCCTTTTCGGGGTCTGACTCAGGCTGAATCTTCGTCCGACATCTCTCCCTCCGATGCTAAGATCGGCATCCGGTCGGGGGGAGGCCCACTGGATATCGCTGGTACGCTCCTTGAAGAGGGCCCAGTGCATTCGGAGGATCGAAGATGCAAGAGGAGTGGTGGTCCCCAGAGGGTTAGTTCCCTGTGGGGTTTGCCACCACTGTGACCCTCAAACCAGCCGTGCTACTACTGGAAGTGGATCTCGTCTGTCCGCCAGAATGAGGCCCCAGATCGCGGCAGAGGCAGCGGGACTCTGCCCCCCTGAAGGTAGTGGAGTGTGGTTCACAGCTCAGAGATGGTCATCTTCTCTTAATGAGACCATGACGCATCCACGAATGCCACCTCAGCTTGCTTGATGCCCAGACACGTGAGGCAGCGATCATGACCATCACCCGGTGCCAGGTAATGACTGCACCCAGAAACGCAGGGTGGAGCTCTTTTAGAGAGAATTTGCTCTTTTAGAAAAAAACTCTTTCAGTGCTGAGGCGCACAGACGGTCACAGACGTGGCGTTGAAAGTGACTGACTGAAAGGGAACCTTAATTTCTTTAACCTCATAATGGTTTTTAGTTGTCAAAACTGTGCTGCACATCCTCTATGCCTTAGTATTTCTTAAATTAAAATCTCATTGGAAGAGCTGATAAAAATAGGAAATACATTTATACCTTGTTTCAGTGGAGCATCATATGAAGATGCCATGTTGCATATTAGCCATTAATAGTGCTGTGTGATAAAACTGCACATTTTAGAGTGGCCTTTTATTGTGGCCAGCCTGAGGCACACCTGTCTAATCAGCATCTTGATATCCCACACCTGTGAGGTGGATGGATTATCTCGGCAAAGTAGAAGTGCTCACTAAAACAGATTTAGACAGATTTGTCAACAATATTTAAGAGAAATAGGCCTTTTTTGTAGATAGAAAATGTATTAGATCTTAGAAAAAATGGTGGAAAAAACAAAAGTGTTGCATTTATAATTTCGTTTAGAGTACAGTATATACAGTTGCTTTGCAACTTAATTTTTTAAACATAAACATTGAGCAAAATGAGTCGAATGAACATCTTAATTGATTATTTTTCTTACAGATGCTGCTTTTTAATGGTTTCAAAGAAAGACTGAGATAGTAAGGCATATGGTATTCAGACTGGATGATTCATTAAAAAGCAGCTGTTGATTTTTGTGGGCATGAAAGGATCCTAGATTTTTCACGGTAAAATGACTGTTAAAAGCCCTGTGTTTCTCTGTAGGCTTTGTATATTATTCCACATTTCTCAGTGACCTTTCCTTTTAAAAAGTTTTTTAGTTGCTTTTTCTCCTGAGAGCTGATCTCAAAGCATCCAATGCACCTTTCATGAACTCATATTGGTATTTAAATCGTGTCCTGTTTTTTTTACATTTGAGAGAACAGATGAGCTAATAGTAAGGGAAATCAAGTTTCAGATTGGGTTGCCAGCGTGTGTTGTAGGTCTCATCTGTTGTCTGACCTGAGGGAGTGTTTGCCGGTCAGACTGACGGAGCATTGCGCTTCTCCAGGATGAGTTTTGAGGCAATAAATTTCTAGGCCATCAATTTTATTGTCTGTTTCCTCATGTCCAATATAACAGCCACCAGACATAGAGGAATAAAAAGGAAAATTCATTTTATTAAACCGTGTTTGGCCACCTGGAACACTTAAAGCTGAAAAGTGTTTTTTTTTTTTTTTTTTCTGTGAAGAAATACTCTAGATTTTTGCCTACTTTAAAGGTTAAGTTCACTCAGAAATGAAAATATGCAGAACATTTACTCAATCACAGTTCAACAAAAATACAGTAGATGAGTTTCCTCATCAGATTTGGAGAAATTTGGAGAAAACATCACTAGTTCAGCAATGGATGCACTGCAGTGAATGGGTGCCGTCAGACGATGATGAAACATCACAATAATCCAAAAGTAATCCACAGCACTCAAATCCATCAATTAATAGATTGTGAAGCGAAAAGCGGCATGTTTTTAAGAAACCTATCCATCATTCAGACATTTTTAACAATCCGTTTCTTCCTGCTAAAGTACGAGTCCATAATCCAAAATAACGAACTTTTTCACAGAATAAAGCAATATTATAGAAAGAGGACTCTCATTTTAGCCAAAAGTAACATCTTCATGATGGACTTGTTTCTTACAAACACACAGCCTTTCTCTTCATAAGACATTAACTGATGGACTGGAGAAGTGTGGTTTACTTGTGGATTATTGTGACGGTTTTATCATTTGTTGGACTCTCATTCTGACGGCACCCATTCAATGCAGAGCATCCATTGCTGAGCAAAAGATACATCTTTTAAACTGGGGCCGAGTGCAGATGTTTGCTGAGCTCTGTGGTCATGTTTCATGTTTATATTGTAAACTCATCTTTACTGCACTGTAAAATCCAATAAGTAAACCTTACTTAAAAAAAGCATGCAAACCGATTGCCTTGAAAAAACCAAGTAAGGTGAAATAGGAATAGTATGTAGAACTAACAAGTGCCTGTCTAGTATTGTACACTTACAAGAGAGTTCCAGTAACTTAAAACAAATTTGTATAGTATACTTAATCATTTACTTTAGATGTACTTGTCTTAGTATAGACTACTCAGAATTACTATTTTAAACAACTAAATAATTTCAAGTAAAATTCACTTTGTGAGTATTCCTAACTTATTTATGCAAGTTGTGCTAAGGTGATGTTTTCTGCATACAACTTGGAATTACCGAGTTTACTTTACTTCAAAGGCAATCCAGTTTACTTGTTAAAACCATGCAAACCGATTGCCTTAAAAAAACCAAGCAAGCGTTACTCAAATAACTTAAGTGCTAACAATCATCTATTATAAATCACAGAGAATAGGTTCACAATTTTTCAAAGATAAATTTTGCAACTGGACAAACAAATTAAAGGCAATGATACAATTCAAAGGTAAATATATTTATTTTTCTTAACAACTGACACAAGGATGGTACACACAAGTTTGCACTGGGGTAAAAAGAAAATGCAAATAGTCAGGTTTTTAAAATGTTTAAAACAAAAATATTTTACAATACAAAAATCTAAATACATGTATATAAAATCTATATAAGTAAATGGGCCATACCTTGAATCATAACAACTTTAAATCAACAACATTTCAGGGACCAAATTTGATAGAACCAACAAGTTGACAAGTGCCAAAAGCAATGTCTCTGACACACGTCGATTACACTGGCAGCCTCTTAACTTGCTCAAGTTTAAACAAGTGCCTTAGTTTTCCTTTTTTTTCTATCAACTACTCTTATTCCACTGTCAGAACTTTTTTTTTTTTTTTTTTTTTAATCAAATGTCAAATATCATCACTCTTGCACATTTGATTACATCTCAGCTCAACAGGAGATTTTTCAGAGATTGTAGTTTTGGTGGCAGTTTGTTCTGTCCCAAACCAAGCATCACTTTCTGAATGAAGTTGAAATTGTTGATAATGCCTTTTGGGTACTTCAAATTTAAAGCATAAGACAGACCAAACAAGATGCAAATTGCCTGAGGCAGATTCTGCAGATTATCCAGTACTATACCTCCCTCCACAATGACTGCAGTAGACACTGGGTCAAGGTATAGTTTATTTGGAATGAGAGGTTCTTCTTCATCAATAACAGTCAGCACCCCAACGGACACTTGTGGCCAGCCATCAACATCACATGCCTGAATAAAAACAAACAATAAAAATATTACAACAGGGAAACGTGAAAATCCACAGTTTTACATCATATCTATCTATCTATCTGTCTGTCTGTGTGTGTCTATCTATCTATCTATCTCAATCTATCTGTCTGTCTCTATCTGTCTGTCTCTATCAATCTATCTGTCTCTATCCATCTATCTGTCTCTATCCATCTATCTGTCTGTCTCTATCCATCTATCTGTCTGTCTCTATCCATCTATCTGTCTGTCTCTATCCATCTGTCTGTCTATCTGCCTGTCTATCTGCCTGTCTCTATCTATCAATCTATCTGTCTCTATCTATCAATATATCTATCTATCTATCAAATTCAAATTTGCTTTATTGGCATGACTGTAAATAATACAATATTGGCAAAGCATATATACATAAGACAATAATAAAAAACATCTGTATAATAGAAGAAAAAATTATCAAATATTAAACACTATCAAATGTTATAACATAAATTAACAGTGTAACAAATTAGAACATGAACATTTCATCTATCTATCTATCTATCTATCTATCGCTGTCTATATTGTTGTTTATTTAAGTTTATTATAAAGTTGATAATAATTACCTTGCATTTTCCTATAATTTGTCCTTTTGTCATCATTTTATTTGATCATTTGTGATGTAATGATGCATATGAATGCTATTTTGTCCTTCTATTTAACAGTCTTTAAACTAATTGCTGGAGGTTTGTCAATTTGTAAATGCTTTGACCCATAGACCAAGCCTCCATGTTTTAGACGATAATGTTTTAACAAAAGTCCTCTTTTGTTTGCAGAAAAAATACAGTGCTTACAGTTCCACTGCATCTGCAAGAGATTATTTGAAGTGGACATATTTTAAGTTGGTTTAGTCAACAAAATATTAACAAAATATAAAGTCCTCACCAGTGTATCAAGACCTGTGTGTTGAAGACCAATCAGGAGGCAGCTGCCAGAAGGACTTCTTCTAAAAAAAGAACAAAATTTATTTAACAGGTTCTGCTTTGCAAAGTTAAAGACACATTCCTTGATATGTGCATGTTCTACAAGCATTACAGAAAATATACCTTTAAATACGCAGTCCTATAAATATGCATGTGTGACTTCAGTACAGACCATTTTAAAACAGTGTTTCCTCTGATAACTTTCAGTAATGTTGTGCCAGTACAAAAAAAATAAAAAAAAAAATAAAAATACCTTCATGTGATATTAAGATTTCTTAGTTTAACATCACTTTTAACATTACTATGTTTCTTGTGTTAGAAGACGGCTCATTATATCAGCAGTGATATAAAACAGTTGAGTTTGAGTAAAGAAACATTTTACAGTGCTTGTATTATATTCTTAATTTACTGAATTTAAAAATAATAGTATAATGTTAATGTGAAATCACAAAACATATAAAAAATAATCACAAACGTCATCTCTGCATGAACTGTTAAATATAACAGTAAATGTCGCCATTTCAACAGCTTTGTAACGTTAATCATTTATAAACCAAAGCCAACAGATGGGAATGCATCAGGGAAAATGGTAAAATAGAAAACCATAATTGTATTTGGAACAATTAAAACTAATTTTTAGTCAATCCAGGAACCGTTGTGGTACCTGATAGTTTTATATGTAAAAAAAAAAAAAAAAAAAAAAAAAAAAAAAAAAAAAAACAGGCCAAACCATCTTCAAGATCTGAATAAAATCAAAATTATTTGGTAACTGTTACACATTAAGAAGCTCAGCCACAATTAGCAACAGACAGTAAAAAAACATTCACTCAAATGTTGCATGCTTGATTACTTACCTTATTATTATTCTTTTTCTTTCAAAAAAAAGTAAGGAAGCTCCGGATAAAAACGTAGGTGGCCTGTCAACGTCTTTCCACATCTGGAGAATTGGCGCCGAGACCAACAAATTACGCATGCTCTTGCATTGCCGCTTCTTTTTCTTCGTCTTTTTTTTTCTGCACCTTAGGCACGCTTTATTGCACTGCTGCCTCTCACTGGTGTAATAACGTCATAGCATCCTTTGTTGCTACTTGCATGTTTCAAGTAAGCGTCACTCAAACAATTAAGTAAATTGTTATTTTCAACCTGCAATTGACTGTAACTCAACAAAACCTAGTAAGAAGTATGTATTTTATATTACTGAGTAAAGTTAACTAAGTATATGTGAGTCAGGAAAGCTATTACAATTTACAGTGTGGGTGAGAGTTACAGATCATCTGCAGGACAAATGCAGCTGTTTTCTGTCCAGTTTATAGGGCTGAAAGAAAATGTGTCTAGACTGGACGGAGGCAGTTAGGTGAGTATGCTTGCCGATTTCATCAGTTTTCATTAGAGGTTTGAAGTGTTGATGATGCTGAAGATGAGTCTGACTCACTGTAACATGCACTTAAATATGTATTAATCATTTTTCTTACAATCAAAGGTATTTTCAAGAAATTCAGTATGTTTAATTAGTGATGCCTGGATTGCAAGACCTGTGTAACATGGAAGGAATCTTCATCCGCAATTAATGATGTCCTGCCCTTGAAGAGACTGGAAATCATAACGAAGTGATCATGTTTCCATCAATGTCAGTATTTCAGGTAAGAAACAGAGATTTAATGTATGTTGGTGTGTGTTAGAATAAGGTTATTTGCTTCAGGTGTATTCATTACTGACTCCTTTTTCTCATAACGAAAGAATGTTTTTTTTTTTTTTTTGTTGATCTTGATGAATAATCAAAGCAAATGAAGCAAGCTGACTCAAAAGTGACCTGAAGGCTGTTTGGTAAAGAATAAAATCTTATTTTCTGTGCTTTTTTTTTTTTTTTTGGAGCCGCATGTTTTGAAAAATATAATGAAGGATAACTTATATAAAGCACAACTTGTAAATAAGTAAAGTGTATGATTATTAAAAACTATAACACAGTTTTCAATGCAAATGACTAAGCTAGCAGAGTTTCCTCAAAGTAATTTTGTTGATAATTTTGTTGAATAGGAACAACAATTCAAGCTGGCTGCAGTTATTAAATACAACGCTAAGTTTATCAAAAATTAAGATTAGGAAATGCAGAAACAAATATATTTGTGTGTGTGTGTGTGTGCACCTACTTAACTATATTTTGGGGACAAATTTGTACCCAAAAGTGAGCTTTTTTTGTTTTCTGTTAGGATTATTTTATAAAATCTATAACTATCTGTACATAATGTCCCCATTTAGATAGATAAGTAAGTGTGTGTATGTTTGTGTGTGTGTGTGTGTGTGTGTGTTTATGTGTGTAAGTGCCTTCGTTTTTCAGGTTATGGCTGTTCACCCCAAACAAATCAGAACATCAGACTGAAGGTGAACTGCAGTGACTCTCGTCTTGCCCATTTTCTAATTTTATAGCCATTAAGAAGACGTTTCAGGGCACTGAAAAAGTCTGCAAGTGCAACAGTCCGAGATAATGACTGTGAAATGTGTTTACATGAGACGCTCCC
>NC_039290.1:11290218-11340858 GCF_003368295.1 Carassius auratus
AAATGAGAGCCCAAACAGCTGATAAAAACATCACAATAATTCAAAGTCTATCAATTAACATCTGGTGAAGCCTAAAGCGGTATGTTTAAGAAACTAATTCTTTATTTAAGGTGTTTTAACTTTAAACTGTCACTTCTTGCCAACATGCGACATAGAAACTAGGAACATTATATTGCTCTAAAGCTGCAGATAGTACATTTGTGGCTGAAAAATGAGAGTAAACATATTAATAAACATATACATTTAATTAAATAATTCGTTGTTGGATGCATTTTATGTAAAATATTTGAGTTAGGAGATATTGAAGAAAAAGTTGGATAAAAATAATTAAGATCTTAAAAGATGTTATTCGTTTTTTTCCCTTTTTTTTTTTGGAAAGGTTTTTGTCCCTTTATCCCTTCTTGTTTTTAACCATATAAACACACTTACCAGATGGAAATCTCTCTAGAAAGGTCACATAGTGAATGCAGAAAGTAGCCTATAAACTCTTTTTAATCACAGGTCACAAGTTTCTAACTGGATTTGTAAGCACAGATCTCGTGTCCGAGTGAAAGCATCGAGGCCCGGAAGCTATGGGTCAGCGGTGCGGCCTTCTGGAGCTGCTGTGTTTGGTTCTGCTGGGATGGACTCTGGTTCGAGGTCAGGCGGAAACAGACCTGCAGCTGGATGAGGAGGATGGAGAGGCAGAGGACCCACCCGGAACAGTGAAAAATGTGGAGCTACAGATATCTTGTCCGGAGAAATGCAGCTGCAGCGGGGATGGAGCGGTGGACTGTAATGGAGTTAGTCTCACTGAATTCCCGCAGGATTTATCCCAACAGACCCGTCAGCTGTCCCTGCAGGTGCGTGAGGGGGTCGTTTACAGACGCCTTTCCTGAATAATTTGCTTCTTGTTTATGTTCTGATAGAAATTATCAACAGTGAGCATCTGAAATGTTTGGGATGTAAGAGTTTGGGAGGTCTGGTGATGAATGTATTCATAAATCAAAATGTCACTCGTTTATAAACAAATTCTATATGTAAGATTTTTTTTGAAGATGTTTTTGAAAAATCTCTTCTGTTCACAAAGGCTGCATTTATTAGAATAGAAAATGAGTAAAAACAGTCATATTGTGAAATATTAATACAATTTGAAGATATCTATTTGAATATTGTAAAATGTAATTTATTTCTGTGATCAAAGCTGTATTTTTAGCATCTTTCCTCCAGTCTTCAGTGTCACATGATCTTCAGAAATCATGAAAATATGATTTGCTGCTCAAGAAAAAATTCTTTTTTGATGAATAGAAAGTTTGATGGAGCAGCATTTATTTGAATTAAATAGAATAAAAACCTTTTTTAACATTATAAATGCCTATACAATATATTTTGATCATTTAATGCATTGTTGCTAAGTAAATAATTAAATAAATTTTAAAATATATTGAAATGGAAAACAGCTTATATTTTCTTTTTTTAATTTTTAATTTTTAATTAATTTATTTATTTTTTAAATCAAATAATTGCAGCCTTGGTTAGAAGAAGAGACCGCTTTGAAAAACATAAAAAAAATCTAAATGATTTCAAACCTTTGACTGGTAGAATCTAAATGTCTTAAGTCTCTGGGGTATATTCTTAGCCAAATATATATATACATATATATATATATATATATATATATTTGTATAAAAAAAGTCTGCTTTATTTAAAAAATGTAAATGTAATTAAGAACAAACTTGATGCAATGTATTAAGGCATCCTTATACTGTTTGAGCTATAGAGACTTCAACTCAACTCATTTATAATTCTTTACATAAATAATTCTTTTTTAAAGAATGACAGTCTGATGAGGGATAATTATGCACTAGTTTGAATATGGAAATGCAATTAAGATTTGAAAGCAGGCAAAATAATGGCTCCAGAAGACCCACATTTCTTGAAATAGAGAAGTTTATTGAACCTTTAAAGTAAAAAAAGTTTTTTTTTTTTTTTTTTTTTTGAGTGTCATTTGATACATCAGGGTTCTATGGCTCAAATATGATATAGTGAGAATAAGGAGGAAAAACACCTCTTTTTTTTGTAAATACTCAAACTGAGCAAAAATATGCAATCTGATGCAGATACTGATATTTTTAAGGCCAAAAATGAATATGAAATTCTGATGGAAACCAATGAGATATTTATAACAGTATATAGCAGATACTTACATAAAATTATATTAATATCAGTTGTCACTCTATATCTCCAATAATATGACTTTCAATATTTAAATTCTTATTTTTATGAAAAATTATGTCTGGATAATCACGTATGATACTAAGTATTTGTCTTGAAATATTACCAACAATATAAAAGCTATTCTTGTGTCTCCCTTGTGAACATCAGTAAACATTTCACAGCTAAAAGACACGTGAAGCACAAGCTGATGATAAAAGACCTTTTACTTGCAAAAAACAAACAACCTGTCAATCAAATGACAGAAGGCATGCAGTAGATTTTCCAGCCACGAACTGATCATGTTGATCACTTAGAGGCCTTAGAAATCTGCACATCTAATGCGATGCAGTATGCTGTAACAGGTTAAATATGATTTAGTTTTCTGTTCTGTCCCAGAATAACCAAATCACTGAGGTCACACTGGAGCATCTGTCAGGTCTTCAGCAGCTGGAGACCCTAAATCTACAGAACAACCGGCTCACCACACAAGGTACGGCTGATGAGAGGGTCAGCGGAGGACAGCGGCTAAAAACAGCACAGAATAATCTGTAACAGAGGGTCAGGATGAGAGAAAGAGAGAGCAGGATGGAGCGATGCAGAAGGAAAGGGTTTGGATCGCACTCTTTCCTGCATGTGTGGTCAACATGACTGTTTGAAGTGGAAAAGTTTTTGGCAGATAATCAGCAATAATTTGGCTAAAAATGAAACTCTGATATTATTTGCATCCTCTCAAGTCGTTCACACACACATGCTGTATTACGTGTATTCAGTTAGGATCCATTAAATTGATCAAAAGTGACAGTAAAGACATTTACTGTATAATGTTTGCAAACGATTTCCGTTTCAAATAAATGCTGTTCTTTTGAACTTTCTATTCATCAAAGTAAAGTGAAAAATAAAGTGCAATACAGATTACACAAAAATATAAAGATTTCAACAGTGATAATAATCAGAAATGTTTCTTGGGCAGTAAATCAGAATATCAGAATGATTTCTGAAGATCATGTGACACTGAAGACTGGAGGAATGATGCTGGAAATACAGCTTTGTTCACAGGGAACAACTGACATTTTACAATATATTAAAATAGAAAAACAGTAATTTTAATTTGTAATAATATTTTACAATATTACTGGTTTTACTTGATCAAATAAATGCAGCCTTGGTTAGCAGAAGAGACATTATTAACATTTTAGAGAAATATTAACATTAAAAAAAAAAAAAACTCCAAACTTTTGAATGGCAGAGAATGTGTATGTATAGTTTATATGAACATCAATAATTCTTGAAATTAAACATGAAATTAAGGTATTGGCTGCATATCAAGCAATAATGTGTGTGTGTGTGTGTGTGTGCAGGCATTGATGATGAAGGGTTTCATATTCTGGAAAGGCTGAGTTACTTATACTTGGCAAATAATAAGGTGAGTCATCATTGTTTATTCTCAAACTCTCTCTCTCTCTCTCTCTCTCTCTCTCTCTCTCTCTGTGTGTGTGTGTGTGTGTCTCTAACCTAATGCAGATCACAGGCTAATACGTTTTCATGATTTGTGTTTAATGAGACATTTTCTCCCTTAAGTTCACATATAATTTCAAGAAAGGGTTTTGCTCCAAAGTTTTATTTTCTGATCGCCATGATGCTAGAGTAGTCGCCATGGCATTGCTTTGTAGTTGCTAATGCTAATGCTAATGCAGCATAATACTACCCAGCTAAAAGGGAACATTTGCAAAACTGGTTAATGTTCTGGCAAGGTTCTGTCAAACATTTTTTCCAGTAACGCGAATAGAATGTTAAACTTAAAGTTAAACATCATTCGTGGAACTTTCTTTCGGAAGTGTTTTAGTTGGACATTCGTCTAACATTTTCTGGAATGTTACTTGTTTCAGAATGTTCAAAGAACATTCAAAAGTAACATTCGCAGAATGTTTGCAAAACGACACAATGGAATTTCCTTTAAATGTTCAAATGATTTCAAAACATGTAAAATACTGTATGTTTTGAAAGTTCAGAGAACAATCAGAACTTAATAGGCACATTATTAAATTGCTCCTAGAAGATATTGTTGTTAGATGAGTATATGGTTGTTAGTTTGGTTTGTAGAGTCTGGTTTCGTGAGATTTTCACCTGTTTTATGCTCTAGCTGGTGAAAACGGTGCTTTTGATCACTCATGCATATAATAAGAACCATTCACATCTAGAACACAAATGGGACATCTTCATTTTCAGTGTTTTAGCATATTCACAGTGAATTAAAACAAAACCTGTGTTTCTATTCATCATGTAATCAGACTGTGGTGTGATTTAATTGCGACATTTAAAACGAGAAAATTATTTTGACAAATAAAACCTCTAAAATGTTTTATTTAGAGGCCAGGGGTTTCGTCACGGCCCCTGAGAGTGTCTCACTAACATTCGTTTTCCAAGACCGAAGCCTTTCCCAGCTCTGATTACCCTGATTGGAGGGACCTGCTGTTTTTGTTGGTCATGAGACAGTCAGTCCTGTTCTGTTATTGGCAGCCAGTTTGGCACAGTTGAGCTCTCCTCAATCCCTTGTTCCGTCAGTGGACTCGTCTTATACCAGCTGGTATCAGCGATGGCAAGGCTTTAACATGCCAGCTTTCCTCGTTTATCACCCAGCAGTGCGCCCCAGGCCATGGGCGCTAAAGCGGTCCCGGCAACATCCAGAGTGTGCGCTGGACAGATTTGTCGCTGATGGACTTAAAAAAGGATGATGAGAACAGAAAGAGATCCTACTGAGATTTTATCTGACACTGATTTTGTAATCTGGTAAAGCAAGACAAAAACGCACCAATGAAAGCCAAAGCAAATGGCAGAAACTCATGCGCTGATGTCAGTGTTTGCTGTCGAACATGCATTCTTGCCGTACTGAATCAGCGAATTTGGCCAAGTTTGCTAACTTCGTGGCTTAAAATACATGCAAGAGATTCCAGCTTGTTTGAGGCATTTAAAAGCATATTCGTCAATCGTTGTCTATGAAATATTCTGTACTTTTTACTTCTGTACTTTGGTTCTGACCATGATGTCTACACATATCCTCGATTGCCACCAGTTTTTGTTGTTGTTGTTAATTTCTGTACAGCTGTTCAGGAACACTATCACCCATCTATTAAAGGAAAAGTTCACCCAAAGTGAACATTTGCTTAAAATTGACTCTTCCTCAGGCCATCCGAGATTTAGAGGAGATTGTTTCTTCATCAAACTAGATTTGGATAAACATAGCATTCAATCACTTGCTCGCCAATGGATGCTCTGCAGTGAATGGGTGCCATCAGAATGAGAGTGCAAACAGCATAATGATGCTGACAGCACCCATTCACTGCAGAATCAGCACATTAGAATGATTTCTGAAGGATCACTGAAGACTGGAGTAATGATGCTGAAAATACAGCTTTGATCACAGAAATCAATTATACTTTACATTATATTTAAATAGAAAACAGCTATTTCAAACTGCAAAAATATTTTTTATTTTTATAGAAAAGTGAGCTTAGGTGAGCAGGAAATATATTAAAAGAGACATAAAAAACTGACCAGCTCTAAACTTTATCTTTGCTAGTTCAGCTGCCTTTTTTTCTCTGACATAAATAATTTCAGCTTGAATCAATCCTTCACACGCATTCATTTATTTATTCAGTGACAGTCCATGTAAATAGTTCATTCCACCACATTGTGTTTATTTTGCCATAATGACCGACTTGTTTCAACATTGTCCTTTAAACTTGTTCACAGCTCACAGCAGCTCCCAAACACCTCCCTCCCTCTTTGGTCAGCGCTGATTTCGCTGCTAACCAGCTCACTAAAATCTACCCTGACACGTTCGGCCAGAAGCCTGCTCTGAAGTAAGCCCAAAGCGCTCTCTCGACATGTTTATGTGTTGCTTTGTGACTCCATGTTAACGGCTGTGTGCTGTGCTTCAGGTCAGTGTATCTCCACAACAACAAGCTAACAGATGCCGGTCTGCCAGAGAACATGTTTAATGGGTCGAACAACCTTGAGATCCTCATTATGTCCAGTAATTTCCTCCGTTATGTCCCTAAGGGTCTGCCCACTGCCCTCTACCGCCTACATTTGAAGGTAAGACCACTGCGAGGCTAATAAAATGATGAAAAAAAGAAAGTTCAGTCACGTACTCATCTCCCATGTTATTTTAAACCATTTGCATTCTTCCATCGAACACAAATATGCATTAAACAGTCTAAAGTGGTATCTTTTCACATATGTAACCCCTGTCTCCCGGGTCCTCACTGCCACACGATAATGATAATGATTACTAAATTTGTTCATACAATATCTTCCAGCTAAGTTTAAATTTATGCATGCATGTATGTATTTATGTGTTTGTTTGTTTGGTTGTAGTACAATACTGTAATATTAAAATATCATCCATGACATGAAAATAAAAATCTATTGAAAATGTTCTTCTTTTTTAATACAAATTCTTCTTTTTTTTCTTTTAAATTGTATAGATATGCAATTCAAGTCAATATCAATGCATCACTAGTCTTGATGCACCACATTTGAATTAAATGACATTTGATGTCAATAATGGCAAATATCATTGGTTCATTGACGTCGAACCTGGTGTGATACGTTTTAATGTGATTTGTTCATTTGTGACATCAAAGAATAGCAGAAGGTCATCATAACAAATACAAAACATATGATAAATAATGGCATCATTGCCTCAATGCACCTCAAAAACAATTGGAAGTGTGATTACTATTATTTTATTTAATTTTTGTCTCATTTTATGTAGAACAACAAGTTGGAGAAGATTCCCGCAGGTGTGTTTGATAGTTTGTTTCATCTTCGGGAACTTTATCTGCAAAACAACTTCCTGAGTAATGATGGCGTGGATAACGTTACCTTCAGGTCAGCAGACTGAATACACCAGATAAAACATAATTTACCTTGCACTCTTTCTTCTGCATGGCTCTCTCCTGAGCTGTAACTGATGGACAATCTCCTGCCTTCTCTCATCAGTCACTTGAACAGTCTGGAATACTTGGATCTGTCCAATAACAACCTGAGCAGTGTTCCTCCCGGGCTTCCTCGAAATCTCATCCTGCTGCACTTGGAGAAGAACTCCATCCAGAGCATCTCCGCCAACGCATTGAAGCCAATCCGAAATCTGGAGTACCTGCTCCTCCACAACAACCACCTCCGCTCCGACTCCATCCATCCGACCGCCTTCCAGGGTCTCAAACGCCTCCACACCGTCCACATGTACAACAACCTTCTGGAGCGTGTTCCCCGCGGACTTCCTCGCCGCGCCAAGACCCTCATGCTGCTGCACAACCTCATCGGCGAGATCGAACGCAACGATCTGAACACGCTCTACACCCTGACGGAGCTCAACCTCAGCTACAACCGCCTCACCAGCGCCAGGCTCCACAGAGAGGCCTTCAGGAAGCTCCGCATCCTGGAGACCCTGGATCTGTCGGGAAACAAGCTCCAGACGCTGCCGTTGGGTCTTCCCAAGAGCCTCCGGGTATTGAAGGTGAAGGACAATCAGATGGATGAGGTACCTGAAGGAGCTCTGATGGGAATGAGTTCGCTGAGAGAGCTTTACCTGACCAACAATCATCTGAAGCTGAACTCCATCTACCAGGGAGCTTGGCAGGAGCTGAGCGCGCTCACGGTGAGAGATCATCCGTCAGTCAAGACGTTTTATGATTCGAACAAACTTGATTAAAACAAAATGTGGCAACCGTGTATTAATGGAAATGAATAAATGCATTTTACAAAGCTTAGAGAATTTGGGGACTTACGGAGGTGCTTGAGACATTATTGGTTTTTCTGTAAAAAATACTACTAGTAATATAAAACATGATCATTTCTGAAATACTGATGGGCTCATGAATATTAAATATATAGAAAAATATATTTAATAATTTTAATCATTCTAAAATGATCATCTGGAATGTAAAATGTTTTGTGTGGTTATTTTTTTCATTTCATTTTATTTGTCATTATTTCTATCATTATATCACTTTGTTTTATATTTTTATAGTTTATTTCATTTCACTTTTTTGTTTTATATATATTATATATATATATTTATTTATTTTTTTGCCTTTGTGGACTAAACAAATTTTTCTGTTATCAGCTGGATAAGAAGAGCAAACCCTACGCTCTTAATAAATAATAAATACTGTATAGAAAACAGTAGTAAAGTTTGTCAAGTGATCAACAAGAATACAGATGTTTTTGTTCAAGTATCCTTGACTAATGTTATAAGTGGACATCATGAAAATAAACTATATATTTTTAATTTTTCAATGTTTTATTTGATCTTTTATATATATATATATATATATATATATATATATATATATATATATATATATATATATTATATATATATATATATATATATATATATATTTATATATATATATATATATATATAATTTTATTGTATTTTTCTTCAGATTTTTATAGTTTATTTCATTTTCTTTATTTATAAGTGTTGTTTCCAGCCAAGGAAAGATTCTGCTGGACTGTAAAGTCCAATTTTCCCATTTCAAAGGCTTGGCCATATCTCCCTTCGATATATAAAGAGAGAAGATGCTTGAAGGTGTTTCATGTGTGTTTTAGACGCTGGATCTCTCTGGTAACATGTTGTCACACATTCCTTCTGACCTGCCTGAGTCTCTTGAGTTCCTTCACCTGCAGAACAACAGAATCAGCTCTGTTTCAGCTACAGCCTTCCTCAACACACCCAACATCAAAGGCATCTTCCTCAGGTGACTCGCTGATCCTTTACTTTGGTGTATTTGGCTTCCTTCGCTAGGAATAAAGCTGGCGTCCCACTCCATTAACGATTTTCAGTTAAAACCTTAAAAAAGAAATAGAAAGAAGTCTCCTTATGCTCTTTTTTTAACTGTCATTTTTGATCAGTTGAATGCATCCTTGCTGAATAAAAGTGTTCCTTTCTTTTTTCTTACTGACCTCAAACTTTTGAACAGTGGTGCATATGCATTACACATAAATGTGTGTTTGCTCCACATTTAAATCATTATGGAATAGATGAGATTCATGTAAATGAGCTGTAAATGATTGCACTATGATGCAAATGATCATGTAAATGATTTTGCATGGAAACACATTATACAGCTGTTCTGATTTTAGACAAGCACCAACACAAGCAGACACCGACTCTTTATTTTTGGTGTCAAAACTGGATAAAAACCAGACAAGATCAAAATCTCAAAATGAAAACTTTTTGTAATCTGTAAACGTGGTTTTCTTGGATTGTTAGATTTTATAATGAGTTTATTTTTGAATAGCTATCAGCATTTTGTTGTACATCTGAACAGATTCACACAACTCTGATTGTTTGTGTGCACAGATCAGCGATTTATTTGTTGTAAATAATGCTGAAAAGTGTTTTATTGAAAAAAGTGATTTGTTTCAATAGATTATAAAATGGAAAGAATGTGCATATTATATTAACATAAAGGGTTTATATAGTTTGACCTCTAGTTTTTAATTTTGCACTCCATTCATTGTGTTTTACAGTGAATGGGAAAGTCTGTAAAATGAATGGACAATATCCTGGCAGAGAATTAACCATACAATTAACCCCCCTTTTTTAACAAGTGTAGACATTGTTCTTTATTCTATAAACTTTCAGGATTTTTTATAATATTCAAGAAAAAGAATAATAATAAAGCAATGCAACTGTGGAGGAGCAGTATGAAAGGGGACAGTGGTTTGTCCAAAAATGAGAAATGCTCATTCACTTTGGCTGAAGAACAGCAGTGAAAAAACAAAAACCAAAAAATGTTCAATTGCGATATTTAGTTGATTACAAACCTAATACTCATCTGGGAAAGGCAGATTCCTCTTGCACATAATGTCCTGTCTGATCTGTCTCTGTCATCAAAAAAGAAACGGAAGGAAATGAAAAAGATGGATTTATGTGCGTCAATAAAACACTCCGTGCTCAGTCTCAGGTGGACAGGCCATATCATGGACTCGATGGACGTTTCTTAATGGACATGCGTGAGCCATTACAACCCATGTCAGAGTAACTTTTCTATCAATTTAGCTAGTCTATTTATAACAGTACGGACTGGAGCACCGCTCATCCTCGCTGAACTCCCGCTTTGATTTGAGAACATAATACGTTTCAGGATGAAGCCACTCATCTTTGCTAAGAATTCGCTGCTCTCGATGTTCAAACCGGAATGAGATGGCCTGCCTGATAATGTCTTCCAAATTGAATTTGATTTGCAGGTTTCACTTGTGTTGTATCAGCCTTTATGTGATGCCTCCTTTGCATTAACTCTTTCTGCACCTGTCGTTCTGTTTCTCCCTCAGATTTAATCGCCTCTCAGTTCATTCTGTATCAGAGGAGTCTTTTTCTCACCTGTCCAGGCTTCAGGTGTTGGACATCGGCCACGGTAACATCTCTCCCAACCGAGGCCACGCAGGAGAGCAGGAGGAGGAGGAGGAGGAGGAGGAGTTACCACACGAAGAAGAAGAAGAGGAGGAGAGACATTCATGAGTCACAGATGAAAAAACAATCAAAATTCCTTTCCTCCACTCAAAAAGCGAATGAAAATGACAACCAGGTTGAAATTATAAATGCATTGTGGCTGCTGACAAGATGTGATTGTTTCCAGAAGCATTGATTAATTATATCTGAATGCTTTAATATGACGTAAGTCTAAAAATATTAATTGTGCTACTACTAATTTCTCTCCTTCTTCAATTAAAAAATGGCTTTATTACTTCAACAGCAAGAAAACAAAAGTCATATAGTTTAATATCTGGTGCAGGATGCTGGAAAACTTTATTGGCTGTCTTTTATTTTTTTATTTTTTTGTGGTGTTTGCTCTTTTCACGGTTTACGGCTCATTGTGTTTACATGCATAATAACGTTTTGTACTATGAAATTATAATTTCTTTCTCCAGAGAAAAGGCTTGGGGTATTTATTATAATTTTCTGTTTAGGAATACTTTTGGTTGATGAAGAAAAAAAAGCTGTATTCTGAAATCATAGGATAGTTTTGTGTGAGGAAGAGGACAGTAATTGATAGTTTTACACTTTTTTGGATGAATAACAGCTTCAATTTCAGTCTGTTCTTTAACAATATGATAAAAAAATGCATGAAGATTCTTCAAAAATTAGCCTTTTGGGTTCAACAGAAAACAGCTTTGCAACCTTATAAGGGTGAGTAAAAATTGTTTTTATTTTTAGGTGAAGCGACGCTCAGTTTCGAGTCTTTTGATCTTTTTTCTCATCATCATGTAAAGGATGATTTGAGCACAAATCTTCTTGAGACACATTTAGGCTGTTCCTCATCATTATTCATCAGGTGATTTTCTCAGAAAACTGTTTTCAGAGCTTAATGAATGGAAAGGTTGTGTGTAGCAGACGAGGTGTATGAACTGTTAGAAAGATTTTAATTACGTTAATTTCCTCTCTAAACTAATGAACGTAAAGCAGCAGGGTAACTGCACATGACATGCAAAATAAATATGTATACAAATTAGTGCTGTCAATCGATTAAAAAAAATTAACTAATTAATCGCACAATTTTTTAAAATTAATCGCGATTAATCGCGATTAATCGCAATTAAAAGACTGAAACTTTTTGGATATGTAAATGTAAAATGTAAATAATTAATGTAAATTCAAGACAAATAAACTATTTAAATTCAAAATATGATTTTTTATTGGAATTTTTGTTTAACTTGTAACACAGATTTTCTCATGTAAACAACATACCTGCAATAAACCATCAATATCCTCCAAATTAACTGTTGGCTTGAAAGCCATATTTATTACAGAAATAAAAACACAGGCATGTAAGTACCATTTGAATTTCAAAACAATCAATGCCAATAAAAAACAAAAATGATTTCCATGTTGAATTCTAAGTGGACTGCAAAAAAATTCCAAAGTATAGTCATTGCCAGTGCTTTAAGTGGGCCAGTATGCACCGGTACTCAGTACCGCCACTTCCAAATATAGCTCTTGAGCGTACCGCCACCCCTCCGTGCACCCAGAACGTGCTTGTAGCGTACCGGTACGCTCATTTGGACATCTGTTTTAATAGAGGTTTTAATCTTTCACCTGCCGATTTTCAGAGCGCCCTTCACAATGCAAGCTTCCTAATTCATCCCACCCAGAGCAGAAACTACATTACCCATTCACCCTTAAGTTATACAAGTGAATAGCGCATGTGTCGCTTTTCCCACTGTTAAGTGTCAACAACTCAACGTGTCCGGAGAAGGTGTGTGAAACTCGTTGTGAGTTATACTAAAGCAAAATCTTGAGTATTTATTGTCTGATAAACATTAAAAACTGTCTGCAGAGGTTGAGTCGTCCTGCAGCCCCCGCTGGCTGTTCATTGGCTGCAGCATCTTTTTTCTAAGTTCTAAAAAAATACCGTAGACGGCAAGGCACAAATTTAGATATTCATTTATCTAATTAATCTATAGCCTATGCACAAAGACAATATGATCTTTTTGTCCCCTTTTTGTTTTAAAGCTTGATGAAGAGAGAGAGCGCAAGTAGCTGCAGCTGAGGAGGACAGTGATGCACGCGTACAGGAGTGATTGACAGTTCGCGGCACTGTGTACAAAAAATACTCCGCTACACAATTATTTCGTTATTTTCGTTTAAGCTTATTAACGTTAGCGTTACAGAAAGGTCTGGTTTACGCACTGTTACAGTTAATTTTTTTTTTTTTTTTTTTTTTAAACAATGACATTTGAGTTCATGATTTTAATGTTGCTGTTTCTTGACTAAATGAAGAGTAATGTTTCTTGTGGCAGACTGAAGAGTAATCCGGCAGAGTTTTATACTGAAACTTTCCGTCTAAAAGTCCTTCCTTGGTCTTATCCATATTTTTTTGCACGTTGAACACACATAGGCCACAACTGGAAATAAAAAAAAACTGCAACCGCGTTAATTGCGTTATTTTTTTTTAACGCGTTAAATATTTCAAATTAATCGAATGCGTTAACGCGCTAATTTTGACAGCACTAATACAAATGCATATTATACAAATGCATATTATTTTGCAAATGCAAGATCTTGCTCACAGTTACAGTTTGCCCACATTCTTCAAAGTATTTTATTTTGTGTTCAACAGAAGAAAGAACTTTATGCAGGTTTAGAACAACCTGGGAAAATTATGACATCATTTTAATTCATTATTCATTATAATTCATATTGTGTAAATAAGGTTTGGGTATTACCACACATTTATTAGTGATGTTTATTAAACTACGATAAATTGTTTGAAAGGAAAGAAACATTTGGACTCCCATGCATTATTGCCCAATCCATCACAAACAAATGAGTGTGTATAAAATGCTTTATTGATGCATTATGTTCCACAGTATTAACAAAATATTGGCCCTAGACTTCTATCATTAATTATCTACAGTACAGATATAATCTGAGGATATTTATTGGTTCACAGATGTTCCTTAGTGCGTCATACCCAGGGTCCAAAAACAACACTCGCTAACCAGCTAGCTGGCTTCAATGTATAAATGCATCAGTTATGTAAATGCAATAATTAATGTATAAATGCAAAGCTTTTCTTACTTTTACTGTTCATCGTATTGCTCTTATAGTATTTCATCTTTATTTCATGGTGCATTAGAGCTGATCCCTTGCATTACTGTCCTCACAAGACGTTTTCCTGTGACAATGGAGGGAACCACTCGTATACATAAAACTTTATGAATATATTTTTCAGAAAAATAAGACTCAGTTTTTTTCCCATCTGTAACAAGCTGCCACTTATATTCCAAAATGACTCATGTAATGCGAAACTGGACATTATGGCTTCCCTGCTGTGCATCAATGTCAAACATCAAGAGAGGGATTTAAACCTAATTCAGTTAATCACAAGGAGCACATGGAGCACTCTGTATATATGTCAATGAGAAAAGCTGTAAGTACAGCTGAGCGCTTTAATCAGCTCTGAGAGATGACAGCAGCCGGCCATGAACTGCCCTGTGTGCCACAGCTTTACTGAGATGGGTCTTCGTAATCAGCGCAAATGAGAGTGGCCAGCACTTCAGCAGAGATTAGTGACCACCACAAGCACGTTTGACTGCAGAGCCAGGCCTCAAATATACTCTACACAAGTATGTGCCGGCGTGGATTGCATTCTCAGTATTTCCACAAGAGGTGCTAGTTGGTTATAAATTTAAGTGAACGTTACATGTGGCCATACTCTCAATTTGTCCCATCCAAGTGCACACACACAGACACACACAGAAGTAGAGAACAAACACACACCTGGAGCACTGAGCAGCCATTTTTGCAACTATGTTTCTGTTGTGTTTTCGTACTTGTGCAAAGTATGTTTTTGGCCTAATTTAGCACACTTTCCAAAATGTGCATGACGTATTACATATGCAAATTTAGTTTCTAGTTGCACAGTCCATATATGTCTGGGATAACACTATATTTAGTTTCCCCGGGTTAGCACCTTTAACCTTGAGTGGTTTACTCAGTGCGGTTTTGATATAGTTATAGCAATAATTTGCTGAATATTTGATTTACAGATGTGGCATGAGAACGGGCCTCACTGAACGTGGAGAGGAGATCAAATAACATAAAACATTCAATATCATAATCAACACTGATCTTCACGCACACCTGCAAGCTCTTTTTTTCTTTTTTTTTTAACACAGGCTGCTTAAAAAGACAAGACAGAAAATATAAAATTATATATAAACTTGAGAAATAAAAAAACACAGAGTACATAGCTATGTTGTATTTACACTCATGCTTTTTTACAGTCTTGTATTATGCTACAGGAAAAGTTTTGCTCTCAAGGCCTTGAATACATTGGGTTATGACCCACTGAAGCAGGCAGGCTGGGTGTTGTGGACCTGACCTGGTTTTTCATCCCATCCTGGCATTATCTAACGCACTGAATGGGTCAACTGGGATGTGCTGCCAACAATGGCATTACTGGGGCAGTGGCCCATATGTGCAGGGTCAGACCATATGTCGCCTGTCAGAGAAAAATGGAAAGGAAGTAATACATGTCCCGTCGTCTGTTCCCATGCAAGTGGATTCATTTGTCTGAATGATCTCAGTCTGCGTCATTTCAGTGGACGTTATACATTAGTCTCCAGACCGTTCATGTCGATTGCACAATGGTCCTTGTCTCTGTGTTTCAGGTGCCGAGGAGGTATGGGTGGCTTTTTTCGATCAACTGGTGGTGGACGGACCCCTTCTTCCAACTGCATGAGACGGGCCACGTCTGGGGGAATGTGCTCAGGTTTGCCCCCTGGTGGTGGGGGCTGGAAACTACCGTTGTTCTGCTGACAGTTCGGCAAACCCTGGTTAGTCATTGGCTTTGTTTCGCAGATGAGAGGGACCTATGGAGAAACAGAAATAATGGCAATTTAATATTTCTTCTAATGGACTGTATCTCTTTCTAAGAGATTTTGATTCCCACTATCAGAACAGTGTTGTTATTGTTAAATAACACTATTAAAGAACATATTTATTAATTGAGATAAAGCTCAAATAAAATTGAAATAGTAAATTAAAAGCTTGAACTAAACGAAAATTTGCCTCGGGAAGGGAAACCCCTCTCTCCTGTGTCCTTAGCGCCTCTTCATTCTAGTACCAAGTGGGTCTCGAACCCAGTTCTTTGGCATGGGAGGCATGTGCACTAACAAGGAGGCTAAACACTACAGCCTCTAGTGCACCTCTTGAGACCAGGGGAGTGAGGTTAACCTGCGCAGAACCTACCTGCTTCCCTAAACCTCACACCCATCCGGGTCATGGCACCAATGTAACCCTTCTCTCCCGGGTCCTAACCGCCACACCTTGTTCTTGTTCTGAGTGGGTCTCAAACCCTGGTTTCTGGCATGGGAGGTGAGCACACTAACAAAGGCTAAAGATTGCAGCACCTCTTGAGATCAGGGGAGTGAGGTTAACATGCGCAGAACCTACCTGCTTCCCTAAACCTCACACCCATCCGGGTCATGGCACCAATGCAACCCTTCTCTCCCGGGTCCTAACCGCCACACCTTGTTCTTGTTCTAAGTGGGTCTCAAACCCTGGTTTCTGGCATGGGAGGTGAGCACACTAACAAAGGCTAAAGACTGCAGCAACTCTTGAGATCAGGGGAGTGAGGTTTACCTGCACAGAACCTACTGTACCTGCTTCCCTAAACCTCACACCCATCCGGGTCATGGCACCAATGTAACCCTTCTCTCCCGGGTCCTAACCGCCACACCTTGTCCTTGTTCTGAGTAGGTCTCAAACCCTGGTCTCTGGCATGGGAGGTGAGCACACTAACAAAGGCTAAAGACTGCAGCTGAGGTTTACCTGAGGTTTCCCTGCACAGCACCTACCCACTGGCCTCCGTTACACAAGTAACTGAAATGCCCCAGTTTTGAATTCATCATCATTTGAATTATTATGACCATAACATATTGTGAAATTATTTCAAATTGAAAAATTAAACCTTCCTTTTGGTTTAATGAGAGCCGCACTTGAGCTGACATCTTTTTTTCATTGTTGATGAAGGAACCAAGGTCATCCTACATTGTTATCATTAACTAAAAGTTTTTGACAACATTATTTTTCATTTAGATAAATCTGAAATAAATTATATATATATATATAAATATTAAATAATCAAGATTAAAACGAACTGAACTGAAAATGTAAGATTTTAATCTTAAGTTGAAGTACTTACAGACTAAAATTAAACTAATACCGAAATATTTGTAAACCAGTAAAACTACACAATGCTATTTTTTTAAGTTGTTAAAAAAAAGACACTAATTGTGATTAGGCATACAATAGTAGATAAATAATACTAAAACAATACTGTACCAGGATCGCTGCACAGCTCGTATTACAGTCTTTTTGATAGCTGTCATGTTTTTTGTCTTAACAGCTATACAGTAAAGCACAAGGCCACTTACAGTACACGCATGTGAGAGACAGGGAATTGTACAAAGGGTCTGTCAAAAATGAGCAGCTGTCCATTCAAATCAATGCCTCAAATTATCTTTTTATGAGGGGTAAAATTTCAGGTACATTTTTGCTTCATGTGCATTGTAGAGATATATTACTTTCAAGATGGCTTTGATTTGGGTGTGTGGTTCCCATCAGTGATCGATGCGAGCTGAAATTTGGCTACAGAAGGGTTTTCTGTTGTGAATAACGTAGTGAGGGCATTTGAACATCTTTTGGTGTTGTGGGATAGGGGTTAAATCTCAGAAAGACCGAGATTCAGGCTTTTATTGAGAAAGCCATAAGTTATAATTATTTTGCTCTTGAGCTAATTTGTCCAGTCAAGTAGTCCTTAAAGCAAGTAAACCTCAAGTTGCTCTTGGATAAAATTGACTACTTAATAACTAAGAGTGGAAAAATAAGATTGTCACAGAAGCACTTACGTTTCTGAAAAATAATTAGAAACAGCCATCAGAATATGATGTACTGTACATATGCCTTCATGACAAATGTTTGCCAAGCCATTCTCCATAAATTGGATGCCTACATGTCTATTTTGGTCCCATTTTTAACACATAGACATATTTTTTTTCCTCAAAACCATGTTTTTCCACCTTGTCACGACTATCCTGTCTTTCTGTTTGTCGAAATCTGCATTCAATAGTCACAAACCCTCCTATCGTCACTGAGTTTGTCCTTATTTACAAAACCTCACTATCCTTGAGATATCTTTGCGAGTATGAAACGTACAAATCAAGTGAAGTGAAGTGAAGTGAAGTGACATTCAGCCAAGTATGGTGACCCATACTCAGAATTTGTGCTCTGCATTTAACCCATCCGAAATGCACACACACAGAGCAGTGAACACAAACACACACACTGTGAGCACACACCCGGAGCAGTGGGCAGCCATTTATGCTGCGGCGCCCGGGGAGCAGTTGGGGGTTCGATGCCTTGCTCAAGGGCACCTAAGTCGTGGTATTGAAGGTGGAGAGAGAACTGTACATGCACTACCCCCACCCACAATTCCGTCCGGCCCGAGACTAGAACCCACAACCCTTCGATTGGGAGTCCAACCCTCTAACCATTAGGCCACGACTTCCCCAGTCCCCAGTGACCTGTCCTATTTGTCAAGGAAAAAAATCAATGAAATCCACTTCGGTTTCATGTATGTTTTTCACATAAATTTTTGTGATTGTGTGTGTGTGCGTGTGTGTAGTGCTTCTCACAATTTGTATTTTTCCAATGCAGCTTTACAAAGAATAGCACTTCACGAACCCCCACAGCAAATTATCCTAGGGAGGACTAAACTCAGTATTTATGTTTGTGTGTAGTTGTGATTGTGATTGTGTTAATATATAACACTGAATGTGTTATTTAATTATTTAACTATTCACATTAATTTACTTGAAGTACTTCGCCTGTTCACCTGCTTCAGAAAAGGCTAAAAGTCCACTAAACGTGTGAGGGGGAAAAAACAACACAGAAATGGCTCCAAAATACTTTTACCTTCACTGGCTTATACAGTCAGAAAGTCAGAAAGTTTTGCATTTTTCATTCTTCATTCATTATCATTAGTCATTTTGCATGATTATTATATATTATAAGCATTACATTTTGAGCAATAATTTCAAATTTAGAAATGTAACTTTAAGCACTTCAAGCTTTCTTCAACAAAACTTACAATTTACAAGACTCAATGCTAAGGACTTTCTACTCAAATTTTTACTTGAACTAATTTACATTTTTACCCTGCCAGTAGTTTCACTGCATGCATTTATTTATTTTGGCAGTGTCTGTGTTAATGATAATTGAACAACAAAAGACAAGGAGAAAAATCACTCCCCGCTCTTGACAGAATAGCATTTGTTGCTTTTATGAGAATTTATATAGAGAAAATTGTGCCCTACCATAACATTCAAATCAATGCAACATATAAGTAAATCACTACTAGAACACAAAAAGAGCATATATTTCTACATTGATCTAGTCACTTGATTCTGCTCTCAAAATGCAACAGATTTATGCATTTAAGTTTAAAATGAACAAAACTGTCTTATACCCGGCCGCAGAACCCCCTAGACTAGAGGAACCAATGTGCATCCATCACAGTCTCACAAAATCATGTGGGGACACTGGGAATGTAGAGGAAACACTGTAGGATCGGCTCTCAATGTATGCCAGTTTTTTTTCTCCAGGTAACTCACCCCATCTCCCTCTTTAATGAAGTCCTTTCTGCAGATATGGGCCATGATTCCTGTGGCCAGAGCATCTCCCATCACATTGACCATGGTGCGGAATCGGTCTCTGAAGAGGTGAGGACAGACAGACATGACGCTAAAATTAACTTACTGTAATGTGTTTTAAGCATGATGGGAAATTTACAATCAAGTCCAAGAGTGACTGATTATTTGTCTTCCAACCGGTGTCCAACTCAAAGTTTTGAAAACTCTGATTTATGTGGCAACAGTAAACACATTTGTATGATAATAGTGACCATTGAAGAGTGAAATGCATTGATTTAATTTCCTGTCTAAGATGCCATTCACACAGAACATGTTTGGACACTTAAAAGCGCAACATACATGGCAGTGTAATGAAAAAAAAAAGGTCTCTCGAAAAGCTAACTTGATAGCTTTTTCAATATGAAGCATTTATTCTGCAAATTGCACAAATATGTCCACCTAGTGTATGTTTATGTAGAAAAATAAAAAAACAATTGAAAAGCAGAAGTAAACTGTTAGAACGCATTCTTTGCGATCAGCCTCTAATGGAAATTTACAAAAAATTGCACCTAAATATCCAATACTTACAGCGCCCAATCAACAGCGATGATGAGAGTGATGTCATCAGTGGGCAGTCCGACAGATGTCAACACTATTACCATGGTGACTAGGCCGGCCTGTGGGATCCCGGCTGCACCGATGCTCGCTGCTGTAGCTGTAATACTGGAGAACATGGTAAACACATCATGATGAGGCAAACATAATGTTATGAAGCACAAACAACCTCTGTAGCATCTAAAGACCAAATTAGAGTAAATACATGGTGCAGTTTTTTTTGTTTTGGGAAGAGCTACTTCTTTACAAAGATAATCATAGGCCAGATATATTTTCACAAATTGCATGCATTTTATGAATGACAGATAACCAACCTTCATGCAAAAACTTCACTGAGGAATAACATCTATCCACGCTTTGATCGCACGCAATTTATAATGCACTGGGAAGAATAAAAGATGCTCTGACATTTTCTTGTGTATTCTCTTAAATAAAAAGACATCAGCGTCTGGACATCAGTGTCTGGACCCTTGCACCCCAGCTAGTGACGGCTAGTTTACTGACTAGATTACTTCAAGATCTGATTTCAGCTGCTGTCTTCTGCAAATGATCATGATCTGTTAATGAACGATCCAGGGTAGCACAGAGGTACGTCGTTTTGGGGTCATGTTTAATCCGATGGCCCTTGAGGGAGATATTGAGCTTCTGTTTGGCTTGTGCATTGTGGAGATGGAAGATACTAGATAGCGTCTTCATTGCACTGGGTTGGAGTCGACACCTATTGAGGAAGTCCACCATCAGATCCATGTCCTTGTTTAGTACGTACTCGATCTCGTCAAATGTCCGATGTTGGGTCCCAATGCAGATATCATCGGCACTGATGAATTTGCAGGACTGTGTTGCTGGAAGATCATTAATATGGATGTTGAAGAGACTTGGAGAAGACATTTACTAGTCTTCTCCAAGAGCTATTTTCCTACCATGTGTACTCGAAAACGTCTGTCATGGAGAAGGATTTCTACAGCCTCTACTACCCAACATGGTAAAACTTTGGATAGTTTCAACAGGAGACCAGCATGCCAGACTGTGTCTTAAGCCACAGTTAGGTCTAGGAAGATGCTCCCAGTTTTCAGACTTTTCTTGAATCCGTTTTCAGTGTAGAGTATGTCGTCAGGGCAAGAACATGGTCACCAGTGCTATGTCCTTGCCTGAACACTGACTGCTCAGCTGTGATGGTTTTCTCCAAGACTGGACTGATGAAGGTTCAAGCGTTCGAGTATATTTAAACACACGGGTAGCAAGGATATTGGGCACCACAATAAATGTTGATTTGAGCAAAAATAGTCACAGAAACTCTGCTGTGATTAGCATTGTGCTTAAACAAGCAGTGTGGATACTTTAACATTTAATATAGGTGCTAAAACAAATACACCCTGCATGCAAGTGTGGAATAAAGCAAGATCAAACATGGCAATAAGATTTGTGTATATGAATAGACTATTAGTTATGTTTTTCACTGATTTTATGAATGTCGCTATGTGTCTGATTCACACTTGTAACAGAAACCAAAACGCAGAGCTGAGGCATGGCAGAAACAGTTTTCAATGACAATGTTTTCATTAAGGACACGAGATGCTTCTGTAGCGTATCCGTTCAAGATTCATCAATGCAAAGATGAAACCTAAGAGGTTTTGAGATCTTTTCATGTGAATATCTACAGCATGTCTTTGTCGCTCATAATGAGCACAACATGAAACTGTGGTTTGGGGATAAACATAGGAGAATATTTATGAATTGTAGGTATTGTTTAAATATTGCCCATACATTGTGATGATTTTATATTTGTAAATGCATTAGTTATTCATTAACTTCGAGACAGTAATGCAACCTCAAATCGTCTGTAAATTAAACTGTTAAATAAAATATTTACGGTATAAGATAAAATGTATAAATATCAATTAAATAAAGCAATGCAATATGTTTCCTTCTTTAACAAGGGTCACTTTGACGTAGGAAAAAAGATTTGCTAGATTCTCTTACATTTCCTAATTGCATAAATGATGCTATTACGTAACGCTCTTTTGTGCATCACACACAGCTGGATTAATGCATCTTTTGAGCCTCGTTCAGTCTCTGGATCGTGAAGATCTGCATTTGTGAAATACTTGCTAGTTAGCTATAACTGACTGACATAGGTACATTTCTCATATATTTAAAACATAAAAGATTTAATGTTTTAATGTCAAATTACAAATAACTAAATTTGTATTCTTAATCGTTAAGACACATTTAGTACCTGATAGTGATGATTTGGCCGAAGTCAAGCTCGTAGTTGTTGACCTGTGCAATAAAAATGGCTGCCACCGCCTCATACAGCGCAGTGCCGTCCATGTTGATCGTGGCTCCAACGGGCAGCACGAAGCGAATGATCCTCCGGTCGATGTGATTGTTCTCCAGCAGGCACTTGAAGGTGATAGGCAGAGTGGCAGAACTGCAAAATGAAGAAGGATCTAATGTTAAAACTACAAGTTCAGACTGTCTCAGTTTCACCCAAAACTCAAGTCTGCAATCATGAATGAAGGAACTCAAGAAACATTTCCTATAAAGTTTGATTTCTTAACACTTTGAGATCCCTTCTAACACTTTCTTGTTTGTTTATTCGATAGTTAGTCCAGTTATATCCTTAACATATTTTACCATGTTTAAATCCACATATTTATAGTAAGAGCAGAAAATATTAATAAAGATGGTGAGCAAATTCTGCATGACCTAAGATATTTCTCAACCTGTTGAAACAGCTTCTCTTAATATAACAACAAAGCTTCACACAAAAGTCTGTTTGTACTGAGACAATATCCTGCATTTAGTGTCTTTTTAGTTGATGCAACGTGACTATAGCTACAGACAGAGTGACTTTGACAGAAGGGTAAAAGTATGTAATTCTTCATGTGGATTCAAGCTTGTGCAATATTTATGCTGTTTTATTTCTCTCTCTCTATACAGTAATGTATTTTCCTGTCCCAGGGATGGGAGAAACATGTTGTTTATTGAGTAAAATAAATGTTGTTTTGTAATTTAAAGATATATTTCTATAAAATCTAGCTTGATTATTTGCACAAAGGCAATAAAATGAACAGGATGGAAATAATGAGCTGAAGTTCTTAATATTTAGACAACTATTCAAAAGTTTGGGGTCATTTTACTTTATATACTTTATATATGTATAAAGTAACAGTAACTACCAGTTTCTACATTTATTTTTACATTTTTTATTTCAAATAAACGCTGTTCTTTTGAACTTTCCACTCATCAAAGAATCCTAAAACATAATGTCACAAAAACATGAAGCAGCACGACTGTTTTCAACATTGATAAAAATAATCATAAATATTTCTCCAGCAGCAAATCACCATATTCGAATGACCTTGACCTTGAATGATTTCTGAAGGATCACGTGACACTGAAGACTGGAGTAATGATGCTGAAAATACAGCTGCACATTGCAGGAATAAAAGTCATTTTACAAAAAAAAAGAAAAGAAAATACAGTTTTTACTGCATTAAATAAATGCATCCGGGCTGAGACTTCTTTCAAAAGCATTAAACAATCTTAAACTTTTAAATGTTAGTGTGCATATATTTAAAAATGTTGATATTATTAATCAAACCAGGAAATAAAACACCAGAGGAATTGATCAAATTTCTTGTTAACACAAATTTTTCTGGTCTTCTCCCACCAGAAATTGTGTTAAATTTGAGTTTAGTTTAGTTTAAAAGTAGTCGTTCATTAGTTAAAGGGATTTTGCATCTGAATGACAGGATGAATATGATTGCTTTGTGTGTGTTGTACCTGGAGGACGTGGCCAGTGAGATGAGCAGTGCCTGCAGGATTCCTCGGATGTAGACGATCGGGCTCTTCTTGGTGATGAAGAAGTACATGCTCGGCAAGATGAAGAGGCCGTGCAGAATCAGGCCCATCACCACAGTGATGGCATAAAAGCCCAGCTTCTTCCCCATCGCAGACGGGTCGCTCATCTCCAGGATCTTCCCGGCCACCAGAAACACAATGCCGAATGGGAAGTACCTGCACAGCAAACTATTAACTTAATATCCTCTTACACTTTATTGCCTAACCTTAATTTCAATTATCCGCATTATCAAATGCCCAGAATCTACTACATGGCTTCTGTGGTCTGATTTATCTTTTATGCATTTTCAGCAAGAGAAAAGGCCTTTTGTTGTAAATGTACAAACATTGTGCTTCATGTATCTTTTTTACTGATGTTTATAAAGTAATGTAAGAATAACTTCGCCATTGTTATTAATATTTCAAGATGAGCACTTACTGGACTGAAGCAGTTTAGCTTTCCTTGATTATCCAGGCATCATTTTTTAGAAAAATATGAGTATCAAATATCAGGCTTATTTGTTCTTCTCTCAGTCATCATTGTATTGTATTGCATTATGTGTTTTGATTACGAAGCTAAACATTTAGATATCATCTTGCATAGAAAATATAAAGAGGTTGCTTGATATTTATGTCATTTAAAAAAGATCCCCATTAGTTTATATTACAAGCAATCAGAATATATAAATATTAGTATCTGCACCAAATTGTGTAATTCTTTGCTCAGTTTGGGACTGTGAATAAATCTTATGCTTTTTTCATCATAATTTGAGCGCCATACTCTCAATATATCATACTATATGAGTCATAAAATATATTTTATACATATTTTTTTTCAAGGTTCAGTATTTAAATAATAGGTATATGTATATATATAGTCTTACCAGATGACAATAGCGACAATTTTCAGCACTGCTTCATTGAGACTTTGGCAGAAGTTGACCAGAGCACTGCCATTAGGACCCATCCTCCCCAACATTATGCCTTAGCAAAAATGAGCAGCGGTGATAAATATTAGCATATTTATTGTCAAATATCATTTGTAGTCTCTGTGCCGGAATTCTCACCCATTGTGGCAGAGAAGATGACGATCCCCAGGACGTTCATGCCCTCGCTGGTGCCTGGAAGCGTCCGCATCACCACATCAGGAGGCGGAGTCAGATCCAGCTGGAAGTTCTGGATGTCCGTCCCGTTATCATCCTGAATCCCGTAGATTAGAGCGCGGCGAGTGGTGGTTTCTGTTAGACCGGTGGCCACTGTCGTCTTGGGGGTCTTCATTATGGGCACACTGTTGGTACGATACTAAAGAGAAGAAACACTAAATTAATCAGGTTGTCAAGCACTGTGTGATCAGAGCTCAAGCTCCTCAAATGCATTTATTCAGTAATTCAGATTGAAAAACATCTAACCTTCCCATGCTTATTACATTCCAGGCACTCATTGTTAATGTGCGTTAATGCTTTTACATATGTGCATTAATTCAGTTGATTGTTGTCAGTTTTTCCGTACATGTACAGTAAGCAGGATGGCTTATTATTCATGGCTAGCTGTGGATTCTTACCTGTTGAAAAGTGGCTTGAACAAGGTTGGCAGGAAACATGTTTCTGTTTTGGGACATAAAATATATCACAGTTATATACGTGCATAGAGTAGCATTGAACTGCGTTGAATACTCTCAATTGGACTTTCCTTAAAATTATTTAATGTACTCAACTTATAGTAATCTGTCTTTACCAGTTCCTTAAAGGGTTAGTTCACCCAAATAGCAAAATTATGTCATTAATAACTCAGCCTCATGTCGTTCCAAACCCGTGAGACCATCGTTTATCTTCTGAACACAGTTTAAGATATTTTAGATTTAGTCCGAGAGCTCTCAGTCCCTCCATTGAAACTGTGTGTACGATATACTGTCCATGTCCAGAAAGGTAAGAAAAACATCATCAAAGTTGTCCATGTGACATCAGAGTCCATGTAACTCGGCTCAGTGTTCATATCTTTCCTCACACCAGTTCAGTCAGTGTACTGTTTGAGTGCATGCATTACTCCGGGATATTGGTTTGTTTGAACTCAGAGGAAGTGTCAGCCACATTATAAAAGTTAACAGCTTAAGTCATTTGTGGATTAATGCGTATTAGAGATGCAAACCGTTTAAAACGATTCAGTTCGATTTGGTGAACTGTTTCAAAAAGATCCGGTTACATCGAATGATTCGTTTGCGAACCGGATATAACAAACTTTTGTTTTGCTTTGTTTTGAACTCTCTCAGAACAGACCCAGAAGAGAAGACAATGATGAATAAAGTCGTAGTTTTTGCTATTTTTGGACCAAAATGAATTTTCAATGCTTCAAAATATTCTAACTGACCCTCTGATGTCACATGGACTACTTTGATGATGTTTTTCTTACCTTTCTGGACATGGACAGTATATCGTACACACAGTTTCAATGGAGGGACTGAGAGCTCTCGGACTAAATCTAAAATATCTTAAACTGTGTTCAGAAGATGAACGGAGGTCTCACTGTCTTGGAACGACATGAGGGTGAGTTATTAATGACATAATTTTGCTATTTGTGTGAACTAACCCTTTAATCTGTGTAACTGTTTATTTTTATTTTTTTTCATCATTTTACTTTTTTGTCAAAAGGTTTGAAAAACTCCACATTAATAAAAAAAGCCAATAAATACTTATTGAGAAATACAATTTCTGCTGTTGAAGGATTTTAACATTTTCCAAGATTGACAACAGTGAAAATAATGCATTAATCATTACGGGGTGAATTCAATCCTGTGCCAGTTTTGTGAGGTACGTACTTCAGTGCAAAAAACTGCATCCTATTCTCAAATAAGCAAGTATTCATGAAACCGATTATGAATTGGTTTCTATGAAATAAGAATCTTTAGAAAATCACACACAACACAGCAGTAAATGAATATATGTGTGTACTTTAGATACAAATACCTATGATAACTAATGAGATCAGCCCTGGATTGGTAGTATAGTCATATAGTGCTGTATGAGAGGATGAGATTCATTCATTAGCATCCAAACACAATCTGTGCATGCAAGAGCAGTTGGAGCAGGATCAGATGTGCCGTATGATCCCAGTGCACTATTCACATCAACACAATGTTCTGTGTTAATAGGTTAATAGGTTGAGTTTCCTGCAGGGGGATACTGTAATGATTGAATAGGATGCAAATGTGCTGTTGGTTTGGGTCTACTTAAAGCTGGCCCAGCTCGTGTGGCCTTTTTACATTGAGTCATAAAGCACTGGAACTGTCGAAGGAAAACAGCAGAACCCAATGAATTTTTCCTCTAATGGAATTTAAATGAAATGTTTATACTGAACTCTCAGTTCTACATTCCAAGACTCTCAGCATGCATCTGAAAATAGATGCTACCTACAGTAATGCACAACCACAGCTGTGTGAGTTCAATATGCATCTGTTTGTGTATTCGTGCATGGTATTTTAATTTTTCTGAGTGCATGCAAGTTCTTATTTCTCAATGGAAAATAGCTTTCCTTATGCATTATTCATATGTTCATTAAATCTTTGCATTAGTGCATGGGATTTTTTTTTTTCATGCACGCAAGTTTATTTTATTTTTTTTCTGAATGGAAAGCAGATGCACGTGCATTTTGCATTTGTGCATTACTTTTTTTTGTGCACACAGTTTTTTTTTCATAATGGAAAATATCTGTGCTCATGCATTTTGCATCAGTTTAGGTTTGTTCATTCTGTGCATTAGTGGATGAGTTTTTTTTTTTTTTTGTGGATGCAGGTTTTTATTTCTTTGTTTTGCTTTTACAATGTAACAACATTAAGAGCATGTTCATGTTAAATGTGTACTTTATGCTTTCATTGTTATGCTTATGTAGTTATTGAAAGGAGTAAGTAGTGTTTTTGGCAGGCTTTATGGTGTTTTTCCATCAGTAGTGTAGCCAGAAAAGAACTCTAGGTGTACATATGAAAATCTGGGTGTGCCACATTTATTATCAGATTACTGTGCAAAATTATGGGATAGTATTTTTGTCACACTGCTTCCGTCAAACCATACTCCTAGTGTTAATTTGCAGGTCGTGTCAAAATGTAGTTAGGCTAATTGTTAAATGTAATAATTTTCTTCCAAATACGATGATTTTGAACTTTAGCTATTTAATTTTGTTTATTTTTCATTACAATTTATTCACTTTAAATAAATTATAATATATAATTATAGGATTAAAATTAATTGTAGTTGCACAATATAGATCTTTTTTTTCATGTTTTTGTAATGTCTGGGAAGCCAGAATGCGCGTGCATCAACAGAAACATTTATTAGCGGAACCCTGTTTTTTTTACGTGCCATTTATAGCAAGACATATTACAGATGATATTACAGATGCTTTGTCAGATTTAAGTTGAAGCGCGTGCCGAACCGTGTGTGGTGAACCGAACGGTTTTTTTTTTTTCAGCGAACCGTGCCATCCCTATTACCTCAATAATCAATCAATTACAGGCCTAAAACAATCATGCCCGAGCAGACTGATATTAGTACATCTCATCACACCGGCTCCCGCGTCTAAATCAGTTGTATGGTCTGGTTTTCAGTCTAAAACAGTTGTGTCAAGTATAAATGTCTCGTCTGTTTCGGGAGGTGCGCGCGCAGTCAGCGGAGGCTCGAACCTTTTTTTCTCAGATTTAGAAAAATCTTCGCGATCGACTTAAAATGCTAGCAAGATCGACTTGTCGACCGAGATCGACGGGTTGGTGACTCCAGATATAGCGACCAACTTTTTTTGAGCAAGCATTGATTATGCGTGACACAGTCTCAATTTGTGGGAGGCATGTATTGGGCTTCAAACGCTGTGCGCGCACGCGCTACGCGGGACGGGTGGTCACCCTACCTGGCACACCCGTCTAGAGTGTGTCCACCTTTGTGTGTGGGTCCATGTACATGCTGAATCGACTGGTAAAAAAAAAAAGCCTCCAGATCTGAATTAAAAAAAAATCTCAAACATGCTACGAATCCTGATCTGAATCAACCGAGTCGTGAACAGGCTCCGAAGTGCCGATCTGAATCAACCGAGTCGCGAACAGGCTCCGAAGTACCGATCTGAATCAACCGAGTCGCGAACAGGCTCCGAAGTGCCGATCTGAATCAACCGAGTCGCGAACAGGCTCCGAAGTGCCGATCTGAATCAACCGAGTCGCGAACATGCTCCGAAGTGCCGATCTGAATCAACCGAGTCGCGAACATGCTCCGAAGTGCCGATCTGAATCAACCGAGTCGCGAACAGGCTCCGAAGTGCCGATCTGAATCAACCGAGTCGCGAACAGGCTCCGAAGTGCCGATCTGAATCAACCGAGTCGCGAACATGCTCCGAAGTGCCGATCTGAATCAACGGAGTCGCGAACAGGCTCCGAAGTCCCGATCTGAATCAACCGAGTCGCGAACAGGCTCCGAAGTGCCGATCTGAATCAACCGAGTCGCGAACAACAACAACAACAATATATATATATATATATATATATATATATATATATATATATATATATATATATATATATATATATTTATTCTTAGAATATATATATTCTAAGTGAACAACAATAGCCCAAGTTTAGTAAACATTTTTTATTGAGACTATAAAAAATAAGTCTGCATCTATTTTAGGCACACCCTGGCACACCCGTGGCTATGCCACTGTTTTCCATCATTAGTGCTCAAAATGTGTAACTACACTAAATGATCAATAGTCAAAAGTCACTAATAATTACAAAATTCCTATGTGTTTCTCTCCCAAATAACATAATTATGACAAGACCTAAGGTTTGTATATTTATAGACAGTCTTTATATATATATATATATATATATATATATATATATATATATATATATATATATATATATATATATATATATATATATATATATATTTACATTATTGCTTATTACTACAAATTAAGTAAAGACTATTAGTGCAAGATTTTTAGTGTTATGCTTTCACGTCCTCTTCATTAATTTGTCTAAACATTTGAAAATTTAGTTTTCCAAGAAACCTGCAATTAATCTGCTTTTGCATATCGTTGTCTATAACGGAGCTCAATATCTCATCTTCAGGTGGTTTGAGTCATTCTCTGCTATCAGTCAAACAGCTTCATTAATCCACACGTTAATGTGTTCAGTCGACACACATGTTCTCTGGGTAATAAGGGGCTCATTTTAAAGCTATTAGAGAAAGCGAGGGATAGCAGATGATGTTATTAATCTGGTCTTCGCTCTAATGAACTCACTGGACGATATGAGGTCAGGAAGCATGAGATGTTGCATTCAATTTGGAATCAGTTAACTTGAACATTGATAGCACATCCTGCGTTTGAGAGAATGTTAATTATAGTGATCGTTCTAACTAACACAGGCTTTACAGAACGGCCTTATAGAAATTATAGAGATTTATGTGACAAGTGGTCTTCAATTAAAGTGTTTGTTAACAGGTCAAATTGATTGGACTCTCTAGAATGAACTGTGACGTTGCAATGCATTTTTAACAGTCATTTGCATTAAAGAAATGATTCCACTAAACAATCCTGCCATCAGATGAGGCTTCTGACCGCATTGAGGGTCTTATAAAAGGCTCTGACGACACAAACAACAATTATATTTCTAATGAAATGACCCACAGCTGATGGAGTGTTATTTGAGTTATGAAACAGTTGATTTTAGTTGCGTGGCTTCCTGGCCTTAAGCTACAAACATGCATTAGCATGAACGACACAGATATTGACCAGTTGGGTGATGCTGAGCTCAAATAAAGCGGCTTCGAAATGCATGATGACACTTTAAATATATAATTGCATTAGATAACAAAATATGAAAACTAAAATAATTTACTGCAGTTTAGAAGTACCTTTCAAACATTAAAATAAAAGCGTAGAGGATGCTCAGTATTGTGTGACTTTGAGTTTATTTGTCATTAGTGGAACATGTTTTTATCTAATGCAATGGCATGCAAAGTGTCCAAAGACATTTTAGTGTCACTGTGCATTTATCAGATCACTCAGATAGATTAATGATGATATACTGTATGTATTTCATTTCATTTCAGTTAGTGCTTTCAATAAGCGTTAATAAACGGTGGCTCTCTCTTTGGGTGAACTCTCCCTCTCTATGCTGTCTGAGAGGACGATGAGGGTTGTCTGACCGTATGAGATCCAGCAGAGCATCGGCGGAGCTCATGATGGGTTTCCCGCTGTCTTCAGAGTCTTCCTTCTGTGCCATTCCCCCCGGATGAATGATTAACACCATCACGATTCCCACCACCACGGCCAGGAATGTGGTCCACAGGTAGTAAGAGACGGTGATGAGACCCAGCCGACTGGAACACTTGGCATCCAGCGCAGCCAGACCTGACATCAGACTGATAGAGAGCACACAGAGACATGCTCATGTGTTTAAAGATGAAAAGCATCAAAACAGTAAACACTGAATACAGATATAAACATAGTTTTATTGCCCATACATTAGAATGTGTCCTGTTGAATTATTCTTTTTTTCTGAGCAAAAAAGGTCACACGCATAGAGGACACATGCTAAAATCAGTGTTAAAATAGATCATATACTGTATGAAATACTCATGTCAGGCATATTTACTGTACAAAGACAATTAGATGACATTAAACGTTATTTCTTTATCAATCTTTGCCACTATCCTTCAAACCACTAGGTTTTATCCAATTGTCAGTTTTAACTCATTCATAATGTATTATAATCTAGTATGATCACTTTTTCTTGTACATGGATTTTAACAGAATAATTATGTTTCTTTTTTACATATAAATAAACAGTATCTGTTAAGATGAATGAGAATGGAACATTGTCTCATCAATATTTTGTCGTTTAGTTTCACAAAACCTATTTGAAACAGACACTTTACTTGCATTTAATATGCTTTCTATGTATATATAATCAAATCTAATTTGATGTGTGTGTGTGTGTGTGTGTGTGTGTGTGTGTGTACTACCATTTAAAAGTGTGCAGTCAGTTAGATTTTTATTAAAGACGTCTTTCATGCTCACCAAGGCGTTCATTGCTTGAAAATACAGTCAAAATAGTAATGTCCTGAAATATTATTATAATTTAAAATGTAATTTATGACACAAAGCTGTATTTTCAGCATCATAACTCCAGTCTTCAGTGTCACATGATCTTCAGAAATCATGAAAATATACTGATTTGCTGCTCGAGAAACATTTCTGATTATTAGCAATGTTGAAAATCTTCATATTTTGGTTTTTGATTTTATTCAAAAGTTCAAAACATCAGCATTTATTTGGAACAGAAATCATTTATAACATAATAAATGTCCTTACTGTCACTTTTGAATCAATTTAATGCATCCTTGCTGAAAAAAAATATATTTGACATTTATATTAATACTAATTGTTTAAGAAATATGACTTCATACTCATGCACTTAATGTTTTATTTTGTATATATTTATATAACAATATATATGATTTGATGGTTTTATCCCACTGCACAGGCTGATGTTATTTTGTAGCTGAACACATTTTAATTTAACCTCTCAAGGCCTTTGAACTGGACTAGTTCATGCACCTATAAAAGGCCCAACGCTGTTGTCCACATGTTCTGATCTCTCTGGGCACGGCGCTAAATCTCACTACAGCACGAGCATCACACAAAAGCTGTCAGATTACCGTGAGAGATAGAGAAGGTGCCCTCTAAACAGCTGCTCTATCAACCACACATTACATATTAATGACTGCAGCACAAACATAGCTGTTTCGCATTCACATGATGTCATTCTCCTGCACTGGATGGCTTCTTTTCTTAATATTAGATTATTTTGAGTAGAGTAATGTTTTGATGTACAGTCATATATGTGAATGTCCTTCATATTTTATAATATATCCTTTGAATTTGAATAGTAAGAAAGACATTTTGTCCTGCACTGCTTACAGTTTCACAAGTCAACAGCTGTCATACAGTAATGCAAGGGCATAGAATATAGGGACATGTCAATACCAATATCCAGTGACTACAACAATAATTATGATTAATATAGGCCTATGAAAAGACAGTTGTAATTTCAGCCGCTTCTGAAATAGCTTGTACCAATGATATTACCTGAGGCGTTAAAGTAAATACGCTAGAAAACCACACGCTAATTACATAAAAAGGAGCAGAAGTGTTTAAAACATAGGTACAGATCAGCCGAATGATAAAGTTTAGTTTACCCACGTTAACTGTATGTTGTTAAACTGACTGACACAATCTTGTGTCATATATACAGTATGGTTTGTAATTGTACATGCATTTGTATTTTTAAACGATGTGAGGAGCATGCATGAATACATGGATAAAATATTTAAAGTTATACCTTTAAATAGGAAAAAAAGTAGTTGAATCAATTTAAAATATTAAAGCAACCAGCTGCAATGTTTGACTAGTAGCACACTCAACTTAAACAAGTAGTTATAGTTTTGGCACAGCTTCCTTCATCCACTGAAGATGAATAAACTAAAAAAAGTTTTGTAGTTGGTTGCTTTATTTATTTATTTTTTAAGTTAACAACTTTTTATTTTTTACAGTGAATAAACACCAATTTTGGGTCATTGCAACAGCAATGTTATTTGTTTTGCAATTTACTATTTTCTTATGTGCAGTAGCTGGTAAAATGTAACCTAAAACACTATTCCAATGCTTGCTGTAAATCCTGTAAAACATTTTTTTCCTTGATCCATAAGCATTTTACACATTCTTCAGTAAAAGATTCAAAGCCAGGAGCCAAATGTCTATGGGGAGCACCTTCGACGTGATCGGTGTCTGAAGCACATGTCTACGGGAAAATATGTCATCAACTTGCATCCAAAGCATGGCAGGAAAAGAGGATGCAGTGTCTTGTTCACTTCTCAGGGAACCATAGTTAAATGCATAACCTGAGATGTTCCCTTATGAGGGAACTCGAACTGTGTCCTCTAGCATCGCTATGGGTAATGCAGCCATGCAGAGGGGAATGAATGCCAAGTACCAAGGCGAGCACTTAGTACCAAACCTATTGCGTAGCCGTAGAAGTTGCCCCTTGGATGCCTCATCAGCTGTTACTGACAATATCCCCTTCAGCCAAAGGCCTGAGCTACAAAGTACAAACACAAAATAACTTAAAAGTCAAAGTGGGAAACATTTGTCATGGTATCACTGAAGATACACATCAAGAGTGGGACCCAAGGTGAGAACCAGGGTCTGAACCACACCTATATATAAGCAATTGAAGACTGTTGGGGGAGAAAAATTATTCTTTGGCAGACTTCAATTAATTCTGAGAAAAAGGTCAGATTTGTGAGATATAACTCTTCTTACAATTCTGAGTTTATATCTTGCAATTTTGACTTTTTTAATTGCAAATTCACAATTCAAATTAGTACTTTTTATTCCATGGCAGAAATATGTTTGCATAATAGACTGCTGTGTTTTATAATTGTGAACACATTTTCAATTCTTGTAGGATCACCGCTGAGATCTGACCTTCATATTCTGACGCTAATATGGCACAGCTGGGCATGTTAGCATGTGGTACATCCTATTGTTCAAGGTCATGACCCTGATGTGCATTGTGGGTAATCCATATCTAGCTGCGGTGACGTTTCAATCTGGAGTTGCGTGCTGATGGATTTATTAAGGAAATATCAAATCTGTTTCTCTCTCTTTATCTGCTCCTGTTTACAGAGTGAGCTTTGACCCTCACCGACCCTCATCAATGGAGAGGAAATAATCATCATTAGAAATATGAAACATATGTTCAATTTATTCTTAATATTGCACTTCAAAATACGTGAATGTCACTGCATTATGATAACATGTGGCATTTATGAGTGCCCTTTACTTTAATGGAACATTGCACAAACAAACACTTTTAATTTTTTTACACTTATGCATTGGCCTTTAAATACATAAAACACTTAATGTAATGTACAAAATGCAATGCCATGACGTTCAGGAATTTTTTAAACTCTTTAAACAATTGCTCTGCCATGACAGTAGTAGGAGGCTATGTGGAGAATGTCACACATATCTCCATGTGTTGTTGAACAAAACAATGGCTGAATTAAAGTTTGCATAGCTCAAAGTGTTTATGCACTTGTACAAATTAATGTTTTGTAATGGCCTCCGTTTTGATGCATTGCAACATGTAGTTTTCAAGGTCTACAACAATACATTTACACCCATAAAAGTTGAGTCATGTCCCAAAGTTGTACTTTCTTGCTTAAGACTAAACAAATAATTGATGTTTGCAAACACCTTGTGCCTTTGCATGACATAAATGACATCATTTTAAATTTCATTGCATGTTTCCGATAGATAAGAGAAGATATAAGCCATTTAGATCTATTCAAATATACTTTTAGTGGAAAATGTATGCCTTTCGTGTCTTTTTTTAAATGGCCAATGCTCCTGGCCTCTTTTCCTGTGAGAGGGAAGAAAGATTAACCGATGCACCTTCATCAGCATCGTCTGGCAGTCGGTGGCTGATCGTATGCCTCAGTGGGTCGACTTCAAAACAACAAATCCCCTCTGAAGCTCTGAGCCGCCTGACAGCCAGATCAACGGCGTGACGTGACGCGAGATTTAGCTTCCACAAATATCTGCATTCACAATCAAATGAAGTGTGTGACTGGAGAGATGGCCAGACAAATGGACAGCTGCCTCTATTTACCTCTCTTAATTGTTTTGTGAACCGTGTTCAAGCTATTTCACTTTTTCAAAATAAAACATAAAATTGATTTTTGTGGATGTGATGTGTAATGTATGTGCAAACTCTGCTGGTTTATTTTTTTATTGATTTTTTTTTTTTTTTTTTTTTTGGTGAATATAATCACCAAATATCTCAATGCATTTTTTCTTTGCTATCTATACACAAAAAAATATTATGTAAATTATAAAATATGTATTATATGTGTGTGTCTATGTATAAATATGTATATATTGTATATTAAATATTACTACATGAGTGTATATATATCATGTCTATTTATTATAACATTTTATAAAATAAAATATATAAACTCAATAGAGTTACTAAGCTATGGAGTTGATAAATTAATGGAAAACGTTTATCTGAAACTTTTATTCACTTTCACATTTATTAGAATCACACACATAAATAATTACAATTATTGGAGTCTGCCATCAGAATCAATGTAAGTTTTAAATGAAAGGTCAGACCGACATCTTGAGTAAATTGCAAACTATTTCTTTAAATCTTTCTAAAAAGAGCACTCTTATTCTTTTCTTTTTTTCTAAAATAATTTTATTTATAACAGTTTTTATATGAACATAAAACAGATTATTCTCACAAAATGTATACAAATGTATTATTATTTTTTACATAAGTTAGGTCTAGCTAGGCCTTTAATAATAATAATAATTATTATTATTATTATTATTAGAATTTCAATTAGTATTTTGGTCCTCACATGAGTTGTGCTTCAGCTCTGCCATGATTAGTTTTTTTTTTAGTTTAGAGCTTTATTGATCTCCATGGGGTAATTAATTTAAGCTTACATGGTGCCTCACATAAAACACTTGACATATACAATTACAACACATAGAACAAAAGAAGAAAATCGCAGATGATCAGCATACTGTATATATGCGAATCTTAACAACATAAAAACTCTCCCAATATTGAAAGAAAGACACATTTCTCAAATATAAATAAAATAAATATGCTGTTGTTGTTTGGACTTGTTTAAATGAATTGTTAAAAAAAAAAAAAGCCTGACAATGCTGTACATTACAAAATTACGATCACTATTCAAAACGGTGGAATCTGTAACTTGGCAAGGCGATTTAAAGGCAAATAGAGCAGTGACTGGTTAAGAGATTTTGACAGATTTGATACCTACATAAACATTGTTAGTCAATACAGCAAATGTGATGCTAGGCAAACTATGTTGATTCGTGTTTTATTATGGGCTTTAGTATGCTGGAAAAATAAATACATTTATTGAGATATGCTCTCCATCTCATTTAACTATGTCCTCTATTACGAAATGAGGCACAGTTTCTCTCTCTCTCTCTCTCTCTCTCTCTCTCTGTGTGTGTATGTGTGTGTGTGTGTGTGTGTGTGTGTATATGTTTTAACACCCTTCTTCTGGTATTTCTAAATGGAAATCAAAGCTGTGAATTGTTTGAGCATGTGTGGATAAAATTTTCTGAACTGGTCAGAAAGAATGATATTTTCATTCAAAGAAGGATTATTCAACCAATCAGGTTCAATATTTTTAATGAATATTAAATAAATTACTAATTTATACTGTAAAACACTGTATATTCTATCGCAATACACAAAGCCCACACCTAACCCTAGCCCTCACAGGAAACATTGTGCTATTACAGATTGTCAGTAGACTCCATTCTGTGTGATTTCAATGTGTTTTGAAAAGTGGGAACATGGGGTAATGTCCTGAAAAGTCACCTGCTCCTTGTAATACATTAGTCATACCCTTTTCATTATACAAATCTATGTCCTGATATGTCACAAAAATGTGCACACACACACACACACACACACACACACACATACACACACACACACACACACACACACACACACACACACATACACACACACACACACATACATATATATATATAAAGCAGCAAGAACAGTGATTGTATCATAAATATTCAATATATGTGTATTGTCCTATGGACAAGCAGAGCCTGGGGAGAATTTAAACTTTGAACCACATACAATTTTTGTGGGGTTCATCCCATAGGTGTAATGGTTTTTAAACTGTACAAACTGTATATTCTAGGGCCCTACACCAACCCTAAACCTAACCCTAACCCTCACAGGAAACTTTGTGCATTTTTACTTTCTCAAAAAAAAAAAAAACTCACTCTGTATGATTTATAAGTGTTTTGAAAAATGGGGACATGGGTTATGTCCTCATAAGTCACCGTCTCCTTTTAATACCTGTGTCATACCCATGTCATTATACAGAGTTGAGTCCTGATATGATACAAAAACAAGAACACACACACACACACACATTGTCCTATGGATAAGCACAGCCTTGAGTAGGATTAAACTTTGAACCACGTACAATTCATGTAAACACAAACAAAATATGTCATCAGACCACATCTTCACAGGTCTTTCAAGCTTTATAAAGAATTCAAAAGCCCCATAATGATCCTAAAATAGTCCACACAGCTTGTGCATTCCTAGTGTTAGTTCTAGTTTCAGTTTTGTCTTAGGAGCAAACCCAAATCGACATCTTGACTATTAGAGTTCAAGTGAGAAGATGATTCATGAATTAATCTTTTTTTTTCTTCTTTTTTTTGAGTTAGATCTTTTCATTACCAGTCTGAATGAGTTGTTTATTTGAACTCCAGTTCAGCTCACAGACTCAAGGACCAAATATTTTAATTGAATAATGACTTAAACATCAGTCTGTTTTTCACGTAAAGCCATCGTATGATTTTAAATTAGTGGCATGAACCACTAGTATGATTATTTTATGGTGCTTCTAGGTCTTTTTTGGATCTTGAAAGCATCAGCTTCTGTTAATTGTGTGCAACTGACATACCAACCAATATGTGTGTGTGTGTGTGTGTGTGTGTTGCACAAAGGAAAGCTAATTTGGATCAACAAAAAAATCTTATGCACTTCTATAGTAAGGCTTTGTGTACTGAATCGGTGACATATATATTTAGTTTCATTTTTATTTATTCATTTATTGTTGTGCCAAATAGATTTCACTTTTAAGAACAAATGACTTCATTAGCATCTGATCTACTGGATGGATGAAGATGTTGCCTGTTCAACAGTTTACAAGACCAAGAGCCAGTCGATTATAGAAATGCGTCATATCTGCGTGTTTTGATTAGAAATGCTTAACTGGCGAGATCTTGAAATCAGATTTACTGGCATCAGTTACTGGCTCTCACAATGTCCTGGGAGATATTCATCAATCCCAGACTCAGAAAGAAAGAATAAAAGAGCCTGAAAATCATGCCTAGTGAAAAAAAGAGAGATTTAAATCAATAGTTCATTTCAGTTTAAACATGATCTGTTTTAGATGTTCCTCTTATGAATGGCACATTTTCAGATGAAGTTCCTATGAACTGATACTTTTCTCTCTTACAGTGTACCATTAAAATGATTAATATAGCTCTGCTTTATACATTTTTTGCACAATATATTCAGTCATAAATTCTGGAATACTCCATTAATAAAAAAAAAAAAATCCTTTTTTTTTTTTTTGTTAATCACGGTTGTGTATAATTAGATTGAATGATTGAATACCCAGTCAAGATGAAGTTAAAAGTCATGCCTGACATTATTTCTGATTCATCCCTTACACTGCAAATTAGAGGTCAATTACATTTCATATTTGGATAAATAATGCACTTTTACTCTTTCTGCCTGTATCTTTTTCTCTTTCCAGCTTTCTGAGGAAACGAATTCAATTTCAGATGTAAAGCTGCTCTGCAAAATGTAGTTTAATGATAACACTTTAGTATATGGTCCAATTCACACTAATAACTAGTTGCTTATTAACATGTCTATTATTAACACATTGGCTGTTTATTAGTGCTTATAAAGTACATATAATGCATGACATCCATAATCCTACCCAATTCCCTAAACTTAACAACTACCTTATAAACTATAAGTAAGCATCAAATAAGGAGTTAATTGATGCAAAATTATAGTTAATGGTTAGTTTATAGTGTGAATTGGACCCTAAAATAAAGTGTGACCAGTTTAATTATTCAGCTCAGTTTGTTTCAGTTAATTTCAATAAAGTTAATCAATTTGGAAATGAGTTCAATTCAGATATAAGCAACTTTACAGAAGACAATAGTGTTATTTTTCAGCTCAAATCATTTCAGTGTTGATTAAATTCAGTTCCAGCTCGATTCAATATGAACTGACTTTTAAACCCCAAGAGTGAATTGTAAATTGAACACAGAGAATAAAATGCAGTCTGATGACGCTTAATGCATATTTAAAAGCAATCTGTGAAAACTTTTCAGTTTCACACTAATTAAAGCCCTCAGGGCATTTGGTATTCCTTACAGATGGATAATTGACAGGATCTTGCTTCATTACTGAGGTCAGACCGCGGGTAAACAGCCCGTTTTAGAAAAAAACAGTGACCCTGTCCTAGATTGATCCATAATGTTAAATACTCACCAAATCAAAAGCTGAAAGTTCATCAAGCGGCCGTGATCACGCATGCAAACACAAGACCGATGTTAACAGAAGACAATTATGTTCAATCTCACATGTTTTTATGCCAACAAACAAATAGATGATGGCCATTTCAGTCTGAAGACATCAAGTGCACTTCTGGTTTACAACAGACTAACTACATGTCAGAAGCTCTCATACAAGAGAAGTCATTAGAGGCTATTATAAGACAGACCATAGAGGGTAATTGAAGAAGCAGTAAACACTCCAAACTGCATCAAACTATTTTGTTTCTTAGTCTTGACATCGACTTCCTCTAATGCATCAGACGGATGCTAAAATGGCTAGGAATAACCTGGCTGGTTTACTTCCATCCATCAGTTTCACTGGTGACAAAAAAAAAAAAAAACTCTACAATGGAAAAAACTGATGCAAAATTTACGTGAACCAATTACAAACAAGCAAAAGAGATATTTTTTTTTCAGAATTTAAATTCTATGTTTTGTGACATGAGCTTTTCAAACTCAGGGCAAATACTAATGAAAGTTCTGATGGAGTGTTTGATGATAAAGGGTCAAAGGTCAAAATACTCTCAATGTTTGGTTGCATGATTGAGTATCACTTTTGCACATCACTTGTCCACCAACCATGATATTTTTTCCTGGCATAGCCAAAACTCATATAAATTGTGATTTTACTCATTACTAACTTTGGCGAATTAGTTCGTTTGGACAAATTATGTAAGTTATACATATTATGTTTCTTTTTTTATTTTAATTGTTTGCATTTAGTGTAAATGTATATGTTCAAACAATACTGTATTTAATTTCACTCCATCTGGTTTGTGCTAGACAAAGGCATAATTCATAAACCAAATAAATAACTTAATAATTCAATTCCCCGATTAAAAATTATACACATTTGTTTTTGTAAATGTTGTGCTTATATACAAATTAGTCATAAGTAATTAAATATGCAGTGATTTCTAGAACATACAGAATTTCTACAAAATAAGCTTCATTTTATTGATATATTAGAGTTGAAGCTTTTTACAGATGGCATTCTGGAAATTTTAGGGGTGAAATTATGTGGTTGAATATATATTGATAAAAAAATAAGTCAATTTGAATGGGATGCACCAACGCGTCGTCTGACCTGTTTCACACAAAACCAAATTTTATGAGAAAATTTGTACATAAAACATTGAAATATTGGCAATATTGGCATTGGCAATATTAATGGCATTCATTCTACATGATAAAAAAACACATTTAATGAGCTGAACAGAAAACTGCACATATATTAACTATATTTCAGAAAAGAAATCAAGTATTTATAGATTGTTCTATAATTTTGATCACCACTGTGTATATATATGATATATGAATGGTCATATGAATACCAGGATGTGATCTTCTCCTCACTTATGCAAGATACTTTAAATATATGCTAGAAAATCAAGAGCTCTGCGCTTCCAGGAACTGAATGGGCTTTTCTCAGAAATGGTGTCAGTGGACTATACAGATCCTGTTTCTATTGAAGCCAGACGCTTCAGTCACTGCTTTGCAGTTCACACTCCTCTCTGCATCAGTCAACCAATGTTATGTCCTAAAATGTGACATTCAAAGTGTATGGCTGTGTTAAACAAATCATTAAATCATCCTTTTTATCTTTAATTCTGAGATTATGTTCTTTGAAAGTTTCATGACATGGGTTGTCATGTTATACTATACCAATGCACAGAAACCAGGGGTCTGTTTTTTAATATCTGGTTGCTAAGATTTCAGCTAATTGCAATGCTGCTGGGTATTTGTGTAAAGGGTTTTTTGTTGTGAGTATAATGCACAAGGCTAACTCAAGAAAGGCTCTTAATTTAGCACAGCTGTGCCAATTTGTTTAATGAAAAATGAATTGGTTTATTGAAATGAGCTGATGGCAGGCGTCTGAGATAAAGCCAGGATTGCTGTGTTAGTATACTTATCATAATAATCAGAAATGTTTCTTAAGCAGCAAATCCGCATATTAGAATGATTTCTAAAAGATCATGTGACACTGAAGACTGGAGGAATGATGCTTTGATCACAGAAATAAATATAAATGTAAAATATATTATAATAGTATAAAAATTCACAACATTACTGTTTTTAATGTATTTTTGAACAAATATTTTAAACGGTAGTGTAGCACAAACATAAATATAACTCTTCAAGCTAGGAATTAAGATATAAGCTATATGCATAGAATCGGCTTGTTGTCCATCGAGAGCATTCTTACCTTGACACGACCAGAGGCAAAATCAACATCTTCAACATCCTCATCAGCAGCTCTCCAGGAAACTGGAAGTATTTCACTTCCTAGAGTGAAAAAGAGAGAAAACATTCAACAAAACACTAATCAGTCACAAATATCGAAAGGAATTGTTTTTGAATATGAACATGTGAGAGAATACTTGATATGGCTTGGTGGATTAAGCCTCAAGGTTACTTTTATCCCCTATGCAGAAATCTGTACATAAATCAATCTACGGTTCCAGATTCTTTCACATTATTTATTGCTAAGTCTTGCTAAATTTATGTTTATTATTTCTTCTTATGTCAGATGTGTGTGTATCCATGCATGTTTGTATGTACCAGGAGCACCTGGCGAATAAAGCTAATTCTGATTTCCTAGTTTTCTGGGACAGATGATTTTGTAAAAGTATGGTGTATGGTTGCCTGAAAGTGTAATTCAGCGGTAAGGCCTTGTTTCAAGATGATGAGGTCTGCTTTCAGAGGAATGAGATGGCCATCAGACTTTGAGTTGAAGTTTTAAATTTTAACATTCCCTGAAACTATCCAAAGACAATAAGGTAATGCAATGTAGCTTATCAAACTAAAATATAAATTACATGAGGATTTATGAAATTGAAGAATTATTTTCTAAATTAAAAAAATAAAAATAAAAATCTGTAAGCAGTGTTTTTCGGTAAGTTTTTTTGGCTCTCAGGTACTAGACTGTTTCAGCACTGAAAAGAAGAGCGTGAAACCCATTTTCCCCTCGCAGGGGTTTGGTAACCACTAACCAGAAATTATGGTATATGTGCAAATAGCAGTAAATACTATTAACTCTAAATGCAAATAATGTTACATACTATTTCAGGGTTTCTTCATGTTTGTGAAGATAAATGTAAGGTTTTTTGTAAAGACAAATATCTGGGTTTAGAAAAACATAAACAAGTTTATTTTCTGACCGCACTCACACAGATCCTGAGGCCCATTGTTGTGCCATTCATCCATGAACATCACCTAATATTGCACCATGATAATGCACGGTCCCATGTTGCAAGGACCTGTACACAATTCCTGGAACCCGAAAACATCCCAGTTCTTGCACGGTCAGCATACTCACTGGACATATCACCCATTGAGCATGTTTGGGATGCTTTGGATCACTGTATATGACAGCGTGTTCCAGTTCCTGCCAATTGTGCTTCTTTTGGACTGAAGAACTGCAACTCCCACTGACTGCAATGATAATGATAGACTCCGACTGGATTCGTCTAAAAGAAAAAAGTCATATAGACCTAGGATGCATCTGGGGTGAGTAAAACACAGCCTAATTTCATTTTTGGATGAACTAACCCTTTAATATTTCTAAATGTCAATTTACCAAGTTAAAAAAAAAAGAAAAAAAAAATATTTATATATATATTTGTTTTATTTTTTTTCTGTTTTTACGTGGTACCATTTTTTGCCGGTTGAATCCACAACACAAAAGTTGTAACCAGTTATTGAACAGAACAGAAAGGATACATTTAAGCAGGAAACAGCTGCAATCCATACTGAGTTTGCCACGGCACTTCTCTTTATTGGCACTGAGCAAGACCACAGTCTAAAACTAAAGAAACTGCCTTGTGAAAATGCCCAAATCTCTCTCTCTCTCTCAGTGTTTGGATGTTTGGCCCATGGTCAGGACTCTGAGAAAGCCTCTTTGCTTTAAGCTTTGCTGGTTTTGTGTTATGCTATGAGAGCAATGACTGAATAATCCAACTTAAAACTCAGAGCCATGACTAGACTCCATAGACTGCTCACAGACAAATACAAAATTATAAATATGAATATATTTATCCTGGTAGAGTGAGCCCAAATGTTGTAGAGAGTCCTTGCACCTCATATGCAAGTGAGATAGCATCCCTAACCCAATAAGAAACCCAGATAAGAAAAATACCTTAACAAAGCTTAGGGCAATCACAATGAATGATTCACTTACAGAGAGAGCCTATGCACTTGATAGAAGCCAGTGCCAACAAAAGCGTCACCTTAAAAGTCAGAATCTGGTTGGGAGCAGACTCCAGCGGCTCAAAAGGTAACTCTGATAAGCACCAGGACGATAGACAAGTCCCTGGAAGGAACACTAACAAGGCACGCAGGTCTCAAATGCCTAATCCTATGCATAAACACAGACTAGACAATGCCTACCTAAAGGGACTTTGTCCAAATCCCGAAGAGCATCAATAGCTGCGACATAAACCCTCAAAGTTGTGGCAGCCGCAAACTTCTCCTGTAAAAAATTTAAGTATTGAACAAAATTTGTCAGTTGACTGGAATATGAAAATAAGCATCCTTCAGATCTCCAGTGAAGAATTCCCTACACGAATCTGGGCCGGAATAGCTTTTAGCGTCCGCATCTTGAACTTCCCTTTGTAAAACTAAATATTCAGGCGATGCAGGATGGGGAATCTTTTCTAAAACTGACAATAACTAAGTATTCTGTTTCAGTGCATGACTCTTTAAATGATAATGAGCTCACTCCACCCCTTTCTTCTGGGGGGCGTGTCCAAACAAGACACCATATATGGCTTGGAGGTGGTCTTATTCAAAAAGCTAGCTATCTACGTAGAAACCGGCTGCAGATTGAAACAACTTGCTGGATTACAAGTTTAAGACTCAGACAGCCCATAACAAGCTGGCTGCATGTTTTATTTTCACCTTTTCTGAGCTTGTAGACACACCAGAAACCGAACTAAATACAAAACAAAACAAAAAAGAAATAAACAGGAAAATTTAACATTTTCACCTGACGTCACCTTTAACTTTTACTGGAAAAACACAAATTACATTTTGCTTGTTATTAATAGATCTACTAATTCCAGGGATTTCAGAACAAATACTATTTCAGGTTTTCTACTTCATAAGTTCAAGTTTAATTCAATGTGCTTTCTTGTGAAATTTTCTTGTGAAAATCTTGTGTGAATCTCACACCTGATGTTCTTTACAATAAGCATTTTGCTTTGACATTTTGACCTAAAGTAGTGACATTTTTACCTTTTTTTCAACCACTATACAGAGCTTCTGAGTTACTCTCAGAATACAAATAAAGAAATAAAGAAATCTTTTGTGTCAATGCGCTGGATATCAAAATGACCTTGCTCCAGTACAACAGTCTCTCTAATTACTCTGAACCCTTTTAATGTAATATCTCCTTACAGGTGCCAATCATTTCTAAGAAGGAACAAGGTTGGGAAAGAAAATCATCCCATCAAAAATTTCCAATCTGCAGTATTAAAAATGATATTCTCTTTCTTCCTATATGGATTATGTCACTTTAATTATAGCCTAGTGGGAGCCACTATGTCCCTGTATCTGCACGTCTTGGTAAAGAAATTATGAAAGGATGGGTAGGTTTTGTTGAATTTATTTCTAATTTTGCAAAATGTATAGACCCATAATTTACAATAGAACAATGATTGCCATTATTTATTCATGAACATCTCGTGCTTTGCTTTTGAGTACTCAGTTTTTGCTGTAGAATTGTAATGATATACCTTTGTTCCTTCACACTGAGAAGAATAACCAATCAGCTGATTAAAAATGAGCCATTGTTTTGTGCATAAGTGCATCATCTGTGTGCATTGCACATGTGCTTCTAAAGCATAGAAAGGACCATCATGCTTATATTATATGGTTAAACAGAGGCTGGGTGGTATACTGAACAACAACACAAACGCATTCTGCAAGACACTGATAGGGGATTACACGAGAAAAAGAATAGTGAGATGTGAATATACAGAGCACAATTTGTCCTGAACAAATCAGATGAAAAAGTTATTTAGTTGGTTACAGCTACTGTGCAACATCATAACTTCCCTCATTAACATTGAAATCAACCATTGTGATAATATTAGTAATGTAGCATCTATCTAAAGTGTTGCTTTCACCAGTGAAAAAGTCTACTCTAATTAAGACTGAATCTGGAGAGAAATATTCATAGAAAACAGCAAAACAAACAAACAAAAACAGTAGTGGATTTTGATGTGAGAGGACAACAGGAGATGGACTTTTTCACTGGAGGAAGGGTTATTATGGATTATGAATTCCTATTTTAGCTGTAAGCAAAAAATAAATAAATTATATATATATATATATATATATATATATATATATATTATATATATATATATATATATATATATATAATTTTATTTTTTTTTATTTTTTTTTTTTTTGGTGAAGTACTATACTTTGGGTGAAGTTTAGATTTTGGACTTGTGATTTTGGATTTTTTTTTTTTTGCCATATTTTTGGGGGTAAATTGTTTAATTTTCACCATAGTCTGAAATAGAAAAGGAAATCATGTTGCACTGATGCCAAATAAATGAATAATTTAGTAAATTTGAAAATATGAATAATTCTGAATAATCTGAACTTTTGGTTTCTCTATAATTGATAGTATACTTGCAAAGCAAAACAAGAACAAGTCTTTCCAGCAGTCTGCTGTGCTCTAAAAGCCACTCCATGTAAGTTTCAGAGCACCGTGTTTATTTGTTAGACTCTAAAAAGCAATGTAGGCGTGAGTGCCTCCGTGTCCTTGCTGAGTGGAACATTTCATGGATGTTTAAGAGCAAAATCTCATAGCGGCTGAACACTGAACATCTGAACCCTCACTGCAGAGCCTCATTCAGACTAATCAACCGCTGTGTACATGGGTCAAACTAATGAATTTCACTCACTTCACATTTTTGAGTCTATGACTGTTTTCTAAATTTATTTGGTATATGATTTGTTTCTTGTTCCTTTTAACCGTTCCGGCTCCTTATGTTGCATTAATGGGGACTACTAATTAACTAATTGGGAACAAGAAATGCATTAAGTTATGACTAAATAAAAAAAATTAAAATAAAAACTTTTCTATTTTAGTGCATGGAATGCTCTTATTCATTTATTCAGAGAAAGAGAAAGGCAAAACAACAGGGAGATTATCTACTGACTGACTGATATTATATTGCACTTGGCGAAACACGCATGGTACTCAGAGGTGACAGTGAAAGCCTCCCAATTTCGAACAAAGGACATTTCTTAGAGCTGGTGAAGTTAGTTAGATACTATGACAGTGTACTAAAGCTTCATCTTGACAACATCAAGGAAAAACAAGCCTCACGTTTAAAACCCCCAGGTGTCTCTCTTCTCAAACCGAATAGAAAATCAGCTAATGCAAAGGATATTTATGTGAAACAGGTCATACTGATGTATGATGTATCACACACTGAGAAGATGTGCTTTGTGGTGCGTCATGCACATGATATGATCATAACGGAGTGATGTTCAGTCAACAACAGGAGAACAGCTTGAAAACCTAATGCACTGAAAGCGAAGGACATTCATGGCCAGGTTTATGATGGAAAAAACGCAAATGGAAAAAAGAGTGCCCATGCAATTCTGTAAACGTTCAAGGAATCTGATGCACATCACAACTCAACTCTACGAGTCTCAACAGCCACTGCACATGTCTGGAAGGACAATCTGACCGTAGCTGTATCCCTAATACTAATGTTTTGGGGTACACTCTAATTTCAGAGTACAAAAATAACAATATTTTCCCATCAAGTGCTTCCTCCAGGCCTCAGGACACCTGCTTGGATCCTGCCATCCAGTGGAACAAGATCACTAATTACTAATTACTCTAGCTGAAGATCGGCCGTTAATCAGGTGATATTGTTCCTGAATCCAAGAATGCATTTCCTCACATAATGAACTGTGAAGCGGACTCATTTTAAACCCTACTATGTTGTATGAAATTACACAATAGCATTGCATGACGAAAACAGATAGGAGTTCTAAGCTGATAATGACGTTGGATACAAAGCTTTTGATAAAAAAAATTATTCACATAAAAATAAAAAGATCATTATCCTTTCTGGAGCATGACAGATGGTCATTATCTGCGTTCTTCAGTACTTCTCATTCTGTTTTACCTGAGTCAACAGAGCAATTCAAATCATTTATTTTCTGAATGAACTATTTATTTAAATTCAGAGTTTGTCTCCTGTAGTCTACACAACACTGAGGCTTCGGCGTCTGTGTGATGTGGTCATAAAGTCTGCTCGTGAAAATGAACATCCCTCAAATTTTTTATTTTTTTTTAAATAGATAATAGATGAGTATTCAGATGTCCTACAGGCTTCTCTATGTTTTCCATCTGCAGATGTGATGACGTCTGAAGGCTTCTTTATCTTCAGCGATGGCCTCAGGATAAGCAGATAATGAAATGCAGCTGGTCTTGAAAGGAATAAATCATCCAAATGAACATTTAGTCACCATTTTCTCACCCAAAACATGTAAGACTTTCTTTTTGTTCAAAATTTTCTTTACAGTACAAAAAGCATCATTAGCATTAGCATTAGCATTGTCCAGCTACAAAAATCCACTAAGAAAGCAAACTTGGATTAAATCTTATCAATTCTTTAAAGCCATACATTATCTTTGTCTGAGCAACACATTTAAATGCAATTTGTTATTGAATTAAATCTTACCATCCAACCTTGCTCTCAAATTGCGTTAATTCTCCCAAACATTCATATCAGAGCTACTTTAGTGTAATTTAGCTACTATTACATTTCAGATTTGTTTACAATTTTTTTTTTTTTTTCATATTTTTGGTATTCTCTTAATAAACTGTATAGTCCTGATTCAGACCTGGGACATTATTAATGAAGTTTAAGTGCACTTTGAAGGTTCAGGTGTGTAGATTCAGACATTGTATAGCTGCCTTTTTACAATGCTTTTATATATGTTGTCAAGTATTGTTCTGTAGTGTTGACTGCATATAACACACCAGATAAATGGGACACTTTCATGATGCTTTCAAGGTGTTTTTAGTTCTTTTAAGCATGACAGCCCCAATATATTTACATTTATGGCATTTAGAAGATGCTTTTAACCAAAGCAACTTACAGTGCATTCAGGACATAATTATTTTTTACCAATATGTGTGTTCCCTGGAAATTGCACCCACAAACTGTTGCGCTGCTAATGCAATGCTCTACCACTGAGCCACAGGAGCACTATATATTGTATAACTTCACAAAAAGAGTTGGCCATGTCACTTCTTCAGGTGTCTTGCTCAAGTACACAACAGAATCGCAGCAGAATGGACACACAAGCTGCAACTTTTAAAAGCTCCCGCTGGCTTTCTGAATGCATGAGATACTCCCAATCACTTCACAGGCATCACACCAAGCTCAGGATTCATTTTATACCAGAAAAAAACACAGAAGAATCCAGCTGAGCTTCAGTGAGAGTTTGCGTTTCTGCTCACGCTCAGCTGCTTCGACACCAAGAGTCCAGCGCCAGTAAGCTCAGCAAGCAAAAGAGCCTCCCAAATCTGTCTTTGTGTTGAAACACAAAAATAAAGTAATATTTTGAGGGCATTTCAGAGGTTTTTAATGGTGCAAACTGCAAATGAAATTCATTGGGTCAGCTGCAAAGCTGTTGAAGCAAAATGTGAATTTGCACTTTTAGTGTGCATCAAATCGTAAACATATATTTAAAAAAAAATACTTGCAGATTATTTTAATGAAGCATAAGACAACTTAAGTGTGCTTAAAGAGATTTAACTTTAATGACCATTTTAAAAAGTGTCTGATAATGTCAAATGAAAATTGTATACATTTTATATCATTGCTTTAATAATTGTTTGTTGTCCCTTAAAGACATACACTTATTTTCAACATACACAAGTATCTGAAATCATTTTAACTGCAGTTATTAGATGCTACATCAGATTGCAAACTTCAATACAATGTGTAATTTAAAAAATTAAATAGCATACAAATGTATAACTACATTATTAAAATTTTTGTATGTACATTTTCAATAGAGATTACATTTAAGTATATTTTAGTTTAGCATAAATGCTTGTCAGTACACTTTGAACATTTAAAAAGACAATAGAATGATAACATTACATACTGTATATAGATGTACTGTCAAAAAAGCACTACTAATTGCATATTGCCCTGTGTAATTTTAAATTAGCAAAAATACATTGTAATTTTATTGCAAATAACATGCATTTAATTTTCTAAAATGAAATTACATTCTTTAATGCTACGTGTAGAGGAAAGGCACACAAAGATGAAGGTCATCTACTCCAGACTTTGATTAGAAACCAACTAGATGAGAATCCATGAAGACAAAGGGAACACAATAACAGCATCAACTGAAGAGTGCACGAGGATGAACTTAATTAAGATAATAAACTAATCAAAAGATGAAGGAACTAGGTCAAATGAAACT